>NW_027196962.1:0-25000 GCF_038502225.1 Cherax quadricarinatus | reverse complement strand
TCATATTTACACATGCTAAATTTAGGAAAATTCATACAGCGCTTCAGGAATAGGAGGTAATCAGGTTTGATCCAAGGAAAAGGGTACCGTCCATTCCTTATAACGAAAGGTCCGGGGCTAGGATTATTCTGGTGAACCACACTGAATACTTGATTATTAAGACACCTTCACCATCCCTGTCCCTCTCTCTTCCTTTAAGATCTGTCTGACACAATCATTAAGACACCCCCACCATCCCTGTCCCTATCTCTCCCTTTAAGATCTGTCTGACACAATCATTAAGACACCCTCACCATCCCTGTCCCTCTCTCTCCCTTTAAGATCTGTCTGACACAATCATTAAGACACCCTCACCATCCCTGTCCCTCTCCCTCCCTTCAAGATCTGTCAGATACAATCATTAAGACACCCCCCACAATCCCTGTCCCTCTCTCTCCCTTTAAGATCTGTCTGACACAATCATTAAGACACCCCCCACCATCCCTGTCCCTCTCTCTCACTTTAAGATCTATCTGACACAATCATTAAGACACCCTCACCATCCCTGTCTCTCTCTCTCCCTTCAAGATCTGTCTGATACAATCATTATGACACTCCCCACCATCCCTGTCCCTCTCTCTCCCTTTAAGATCTGTCTGACACAATCATTAAGACGCCCCCCCCCATCCCTGTCCCTCTCTCTCCCTTTAAGATCTGTCTGACACAATCATTAAGACGCCCCCCACCATCCCTGTCCCTCTCTCTCCCTTTAAGATCTGTCTGACACAATCATTAAGACACCCCCACCATCCCTGTCCCTCTCTCTCCCTTTAAGATCTGTCTGACAAAATCATTAAGACGCCCCCCACCATCCCTGTCCCTCTCTCTCCCTTTAAGATCTGTCTGACACAATCATTAAGACACCCCCACCATCCCTGTCCCTCTTTCTCCCTTTAAGATCTGTCTGACACAATCATTAAGACGCCCCCCACCATCCCTGTCCCTCTTTCTCCCTTTAAGATCTGTCTGACACAATCATTAAGACGCCCCCCACCATCCCTGTCCCTCTCTCTCCCTTTAAGATCTGTCTGACGCAATCATTAAGACACCCCCACTATCCCTGTCCCTCTCTCTCCCTTCAAGATCTGTCTGACACAATCATTAAGACACCCTCACCATCCCTGTCTCTCTCTCTCCCTTCAAGATCTGTCTGACACAATCATTAAGACACCCCCACCATCCCTGTCCCTCTCTCTCCCTTCAAGATCTGTCTAATACAATCATTAAGACACCTTCACCATCCCTGTCCCTCTCTCTCCCTTCAAGATCTGTCTGACACAATCATTAAGACACCCCCACCATCCCTGTCTCTATATCTCCCTTCAAGATCTGTCTGATACAATCATTAAGACACCCCCCACCATCCCTGTCCCTATATCTCCCTTCAAGATCTGTCTGATACAATCAATAAGACACCCTCACCATCCCTGTCCCTCTCTCTCCCTTCAAGATCTGTCAGATACAATCATTAAGACACCCCCCACCATCCCTGTCCCTATATCTCCCTTCAAGATCTGTCTGATACAATCATTAAGACACCCCCCACCATCCCTGTCCCTCTCTCTCCCTTTAAGATCTGTCTGACACAATCATTAAGACACCCTCACCATCCCTGTCCCTCTCTCTCCCTTTAAGATCTGTCTGACACAATCATTAAGACACCCTCACCATCCCTGTCCCTCTCTCTCCCTTTAAGATCTGTTTGACACAATCATTATGACACCCTCACCATCCCTGTCCCTCTCTCTCCCTTTAAGATCTGTCTGACACAATCATTAAGACACCCCCCACCATCCCTGTCCCTCTCTCTCCCTTCAAGATCTGTCTGACACAATCATTAAGACACCCTCACCATCCCTGTCCCTCTCTCTCCCTTCAAGATCTGTCTGACACAATCATTAAGACACCCTCACCATCCCTGTCTCTCTCTCTCCCTTCAAGATCTGTCTGACACAATCATTAAGACACCCTCACCATCCCTGTCCCTCTCTCTCCCTTCAAGATCTGTCTGACACAATCATTAAGACACCCTCACCATCCCTGTCTCTCTCTCTCCCTTCAAGATCTGTCTGACACAATCATTAAGACACCCCCCACCATCCCTGTCCCTATATCTCCCTTCAAGATCTGTCTGATACAATCATTAAGACACCCCCCACCATCCCTGTCCCTCTCTCTCCCTTTAAGATCTGTCTGACACAATCATTAAGACGCCCCCCACCATCCCTGTCACTCTCTCTCCCTTTAAGATCTGTCTGACACAATCATTAAGACACCCTCACCATCCCTGTCTCTCTCTCTCCCTTCAAGATCTGTCTGACACAATCATTAAGACACCCTCACCATCCCTGTCCCTCTCTCTCCCTTCAAGATCTGTCTGATACAATCATTAAGACACCCTCACCATCCCTGTCACTCTCTCTCCCTTCAAGATCTGTCTGACACAATCATTAAGAAACCCCCACCATCCCTGTCCCTCTCTCTCCCTTCAAGATCTGTCTGATACAATCATTAAGACACCCTCACCATCCCTGTCCCTCTCTCTCCCTTCAAGATCTGTCTGATACAATCATTAAGACACCCTCACCATCCCTGTCACTCTCTCTCCCTTCAAGATCTGTCTGATACAATCATTAAGACACCCTCACCATCCCTGTCACTCTCTCTCCCTTCAAGATCTGTCTGATACAATCATTAAGACACCCTCACCATCCCTGTCCCTCTCTCTCCCTTCAAGATCTGTCTGATACAATCATTAAGACACCCTCACCATCCCTGTCACTCTCTCTCCCTTCAAGATCTGTCTGACACAATCATTAAGACACCCTCACCATCCCTGTCACTCTCTCTCCCTTCAAGATCTGTCTGACACAATCATTAAGACACCCTCACCATCCCTGTCCCTCTCTCTCCCTTCAAGATCTGTCTGATACAATCATTAAGACACCCTCACCATCCCTGTCACTCTCTCTCCCTTCAAGATCTGTCTGATACAATCATTAAGACACCCTCACCATCCCTGTCACTCTCTCTCCCTTCAAGATCTGTCTGATACAATCATTAAGACACCCTCACCATCCCTGTCACTCTCTCTCCCTTCAAGATCTGTCTGACACAATCATTAAGACACCCTCACCATCCCTGTCACTCTCTCTCCCTTCAAGATCTGTCTGATACAATCATTAAGACACCCTCACCATCCCTGTCACTCTCTCTCCCTTCAAGATCTGTCTGACACGATCATTAAGACACCCTCACCATCCCTGTCTCTCTCTCTCTCTCCCTTTAAGATCTGTCTGACACAATCATTAAGACACCCACACCATCCCTGTCCCTCTCTCTCCCTTCAAGATCTGTCAGATACAATCATTAAGACACCCCCCACCATCCCTGTCCCTCTCTCTCCCTTCAAGATCTGTCTGACACAATCATTAAGACACCCCCCACCATCCCTGTCCCTCTCTCTCCCTTTAAGATCTGTCTGACACAATCATTAAGACACCCCCACCATCCCTGTCCCTCTCCCTCCCTTCAAGATCTGTCTGACACAATCATTAAGACACCCCCCACCATCCCTGTCCCTCTTTCTCCCTTTAAGATCTGTCTGACACAATCATTAAGACACCCTCACCATTCCTGTCCCTCTCTCTCCCTTCAAGATCTGTCTAATACAATCATTAAGACACCTTCACCATCCCTGTCCCTCTCTCTCCCTTCAAGATCTGTCTGACACAATCATTAAGACACCCCCCACCATTCCTGTCCCTCTCTCTCCCTTCAAGATCTGTCTGACACAATCATTAAGACACCCCCCACCATCCCTGTCCCTCTCTCTCCCTTCAAGATCTGTCTGACACAATCATTAAGACACCCCCACCATCCCTGTCCCTCTCCCTCCCTTCAAGATCTGTCTAATACAATCATTAAGACACCTTCACCATCCCTGTCCCTCTCTCTCCCTTCAAGATCTGTCTGACACAATCATTAAGACACCCCCCACCATCCCTGTCCCTCTCTCTCCCTTCAAGATCTGTCTGATACAATCATTAAGACACCCCCCACCATCCCTGTCCCTCTCTCTCCCTTCAAGATCTGTCTGACACAATCATTAAGACACCCCCCACCATCCCTGTCCCTCTCTCTCCCTTCAAGATCTGTCTGACACAATCATTAAGACACCCCCCACCATCCCTGTCCCTCTCTCTCCCTTCAAGATCTGTCTGATACAATCATTAAGACACCCCCCACCATCCCTGTCCCTCTCTCTCCCTTCAAGATCTGTCTGATACAATCATTAAGACACCCCCCACCATCCCTGTCCCTCTCTCTCCCTTCAAGATCTGTCTGACACAATCATTAAGACACCCCCCACCATCCCTGTCCCTCTCTCTCCCTTCAAGATCTGTCTGACACAATCATTAAGACACCCTCACCATCCCTGTCCCTCTCTCTCCCTTTAAGATCTGTCTGACAAAATCATTAAGACACCCTCACCATTCCTGTCTCTCTCTCTCCCTTCAAGATCTGTCTGACACAATCATTAAACACCCTCACCATCCCTGTCTCTCTCTCTCCCTTCAAGATCTGTCTGACACAATCATTAAGACACCCTCACCATCCCTGTCTCTCTCTCTCCCTTCAAGATCTGTCTGACACAATCATTAAGACACGCCCCACCATCCCTGTCCCTCTCTCTCCCTTCAAGATCTGTCTGATACAATCATTAAGACACCCTCACCATCCCTGTCACTCTCTCTTCCTTAAAGATCTGTCTGACACAATCATTAAGACACGCCCCACCATCCCTGTCCCTCTCTCTCCCTTCAAGATCTGTCTGGCACAATCATTAAGACACCCTCACCATCCCTGTCTCTCTCTCTCCCTTCAAGATCTGTCTGACACGATCATTAAGACACCCTCACCATCCCTGTCACTCTCTCTCTCTCCCTTTAAGATCTGTCTGACACAATCATTAAGACACCCTCACCATCCCTGTCCCTCTCCCTCCCTTCAAGATCTGTCAGATACAATCATTAAGACACCCCCCACAATCCCTGTCCCTCTCTCTCCCTTTAAGATCTGTCTGACACAATCATTAAGACACCCCCCACCATCCCTGTCCCTCTCTCTCCCTTTAAGATCTGTCTGACACAATCATTAAGACGCCCCCCACCATCTCTGTCCCTCTTTCTCCCTTTAAGATCTGTCTGACACAATCATTAAGACGCCCCCCACCATCCCTGTCCCTCTTTCTCCCTTTAAGATCTGTCTGACACAATCATTAAGACGCCCCCCACCATCCCTGTCCCTCTCTCTCCCTTTAAGATCTGTCTGACACAATCATTAAGACACCCTCACCATCCCTGTCTCTCTCTCTCCCTTCAAGATCTGTCTGACACAATCATTAAGACACCCCCACCATCCCTGTCAGTCTCTCTCCCTTCAAGATCTGTCTAATACAATCATTAAGACACCTTCACCATCCCTGTCCCTCTCTCTCCCTTCAAGATCTGTCTGACACAATCATTAAGACACCCCCACCATCCCTGTCCCTCTCTCTCCCTTCAAGATCTGTCTAATACAATCATTAAGACACCTTCACCATCCCTGTCCCTCTCTCTCCCTTCAAGATCTGTCTGACACAATCATTAAGACACCCTCACCATCCCTGTCCCTCTCTCTCCCTTCAAGATCTGTCTGACACAATCATTAAGACACCCCCCACCATCCCTGTCCCCATATCTCCCTTCAAGATCTGTCTGATACAATCATTAAGACACCCCCCACCATCCCTGTCCCTCTCTCTCCCTTTAAGATCTGTCTGACACAATCATTAAGACACCCTCACCATCCCTGTCTCTCTCTCTCCCTTTAAGATCTGTCTGACACAATCATTAAGACACCCTCACCATCCCTGTCCCTCTCTCTCCCTTCAAGATCTGTCTGACACAATCATTAAGACACCCTCACCATCCCTGTCCCTCTCTCTCCCTTTAAGATCTGTCTGACACAATCATTAAGACACCCCCCACCATCCCTGTCCCTCTCTCTCCCTTTAAGATCTGTCTGACACAATCATTAAGACACCCCCCACCATCCCTGTCCCTCTCTCTCCCTTTAAGATCTGTCTGACACAATCATTAAGACACCCTCACCATCCCTGTCACTCTCTCTCTCTCCCTTTAAGATCTGTCTGACACAATCATTAAGACACCCTCACCATCCCTGTCCCTCTCTCTCCCTTCAAGATCTGTCAGATACAATCATTAAGACACCCCCCACCATCCCTGTCCCTCTGTCTCCCTTTAAGATCTGTCTGACACAATCATTAAGACACCCTCACCATCCCTGTCACTCTCTCTCTCCCCCTTTAAGATCTGTCTGACACAATCATTAAGACACGCCCCACCATCCGTGTCCCTCTCTCTCCCTTCAAGATCTGTCTGGCACAATCATTAAGACACCCTCACCATCCCTGTCCCTCTCTCTCCCTTTAAGATCTGTCTGACACAATCATTAAGACACCCCCCACCATCCCTGTCCCTCTCTCTCCCTTTAAGATCTGTCTGACACAATCATTAAGACGCCCCCCACCATCCCTGTCCCTCTCTCTCCCTTTAAGATCTGTCTGACACAATCATTAAGACGCCCCCCACCATCCCTGTCCCTCTTTCTCCCTTTAAGATCTGTCTGACACAATCATTAAGACACCCTCACCATCCCTGTCTCTCTCTCTCCCTTCAAGATCTGTCTGACACAATCATTAAGACACCCTCACCATCCCTGTCTCTCTCTCTCCCTTCAAGATCTGTCTGACACAATCATTAAGACACCCCCCACCATCCCTGTCTCTCTCTCTCCCTTTAAGATCTGTCTGACACAATCTTTAAGACGCCCCCCACCATCCCTGTCCCTCTTTCTCCCTTTAAGATCTGTCTGACACAATCATTAAGACGCCCCCCACCATCCCTGTCCCTCTCTCTCCCTTTAAGATCTGTCTGACACAATCATTAAGACACCCTCACCATCCCTGTCTCTCTCTCTCCCTTCAAGATCTGTCTGACACAATCATTAAGACACCCCCTCCATCCCTGTCCCTCTCTCTCCCTTCAAGATCTGTCTAATACAATCATTAAGACACCTTCACCATCCCTGTCCCTCTCTCTCCCTTCAAGATCTGTCTGACACAATCATTAAGACACCCCCCACCATCCCTGTCCCTATATCTCCCTTCAAGATCTGTCTGATACAATCATTAAGACACCCCCCACCATCCCTGTCCCTCTCTCTCCCTTTAAGATCTGTCTGACACAATCATTAAGACACCCCCCACCATCCCTGTCCCTCTCTCTCCCTTTAAGATCTGTCTGACACAATCATTAAGACACCCTCACCATCCCTGTCCCTCTCTCTCCCTTTAAGATCTGTCTGACACAAGCATTAAGACACCCTCACCATTCCTGTCTCTCTCTCTCCCTTCAAGATCTGTCTGACACAATCATTAAACACCCTCACCATCCCTGTCTCTCTCTCTCCCTTCAAGGTCTGTCTGACACAATCATTAAGACACCCTCACCATCCCTGTCTCTCTCTCTCCCTTCAAGATCTGTCTGACACAATCATTAAGACACGCCCCACCATCCCTGTCCCTCTCTCTCCCTTCAAGATCTGTCTGGCACAATCATTAAGACACCCTCACCATCCCTGTCTCTCTCTCTCCCTTCAAGATCTGTCTGACACGATCATTAAGACACCCTCACCATCCCTGTCTCTCTTTCTCCCTTCAAGATCTGTCTGATACAATCATTAAGACACCCTCACCATCCCTGTCTCTCTTTCTCCCTTCAAGATCTGTCTGATACAATCATTAAGACACTCCCCACCATCCCTGTCCCTCTCTCTCCCTTCAAGATCTGTCTGACACAATCATTAAGACACCCCCACTATCCCTGTCCCTCTCTCTCCCTTCAAGATCTGTCTGATACAATCATTAAGACACCCTCACCATCCCTGTCCCCCTCTCTCCCTTCAAGATCTGTCTGATACAATCATTAAGACACCCCCCACCATCCCTGTCCCTCTCTCTCCCTTCAAGAGCTGTCTGACACAATCATTAAGACACCCCCACCATCCCTGTCCCTCTCTCTCCCTTCAAGATCTTTCTGATACAATCATTAAGACACCCCCCACCATCCCTGTCCCTCTCTCTCCCTTCAAGATCTGTCTGACACAATCATTAAGACACCCCCACCATCCCTGTCCCTCTCTCTCCCTTCAAGATCTGTCTGATACAATCATTAAGACACCCTCACCATCCCTGTCTCTCTCTCTCCCTTCAAGATCTGTCTGACACAATCATTAAGACACCCTCACCATCCCTGTCCCTCTCTCTCCCTTCAAGATCTGTCTGATACAATCATTAAGACACCCTTACCAGCTTCAAGGAGCCTTCAAGTGTTCCGCAGCTCGATCGCTAGCGCACTCAGGTCACACACTGAGGTCCGGGGGTCGATCCCCGGTACAGCTGGAAACATTAGGACGTGTTTCCTTAAGACACCTGCTGTCCAGTGTTAACCCAAAATAGTTACCTAGGTGTTAGTAGACTGGTGTGTTTACCTGGAGAGAGTTCCGGGGGTCAACGCCCCCGCTGCCCGGTCTGTGACCAGGCCTCCTGGTGGATCAGAGCTTGATCAACCATGTTACTGCTGGCTTTACGCAATCCAATGTACGAGCCACAGCCCGGCTGGTCAGGTACCGACTTTAGGTGCTTGTCCAGTGCCAGCTTGAAGACTGCCAGGGGTCTATTGGTAATCTCCCTTATGTATGCTGGGAGGCAGTTGAACAGTCTCGGGCCCCTGACACTTATTGTATGGTCTCTTAACGTGCTAGTGACACCCCTGCTTTTCATTGGGGGGATGTTGCATCGTCTGCCAAGTCTTTTGCTTTCGTTGTGAGTGATTTTCGTGTGCAAGTTCGGTACTAGTCCCTCTAGGATTTTCCAGGTTTATATAATTATGTATCTCTCCCGCCTTGGGTCGAAATTGATCTAATTTATTATTATTATTATTATTATTATTATTATTATTATTATTATTATTATTATTATTATTATTATTATTATTATTATTATTATTATTATATTAATTGCTCTACATAACAAGGGGCTTTCTATACCTGGAGTATATCTGGAAATACAGTTACACAAATAGTTACATTATCATACATAGCAGCATATGTGTAGAGAACCTGGGATAACCCAAAAAAGTCAGACAGAGTGACTTATTTCCATTGGGGTCCTTTTACCTTATTATAATATAAAGGTTATAATATTTTCTTATTATTCTATAATGAAGATAACATCTTATTATCATACTAAAAAGACTATCTACTACACGAGGGTCATTAAGACTATCTACAATACGAGGGTCATTACTAGGAATAAGGTAAAATTTACACGTATGTTAGATAAAAAATAGAAAATCATTCCCCTCCGTTTCTGTAGCTACATTCATCAGACACCTTTTGGCACTCTTCTTGAACTGGTTCATGCTATGACTGGCTTTGACATGTGCGGGTAGTCTGTTCCATTTATTTTTATTTATTTATTTATTTATTATCAATTTGAGAACACATACAGAGGTACAAAAAAATACAGATAAGAGCAGCATGCCAAAGCCACTTATACTATGCTGTACAATAAAAGGTGTTTGACGCCTGGCCAATGACTGAGGGCACTACAAAGTTGTGCTCTCTCCCCCTAGTACTATGATTGCTTTGGTTCCCATCCTTGACAAAATTGACAGCAAGATATTCTGGACACTGTTTGTGAGCAATTTTATAAACATGATTTAGCTTCAGTTGTTTTACTCTGTCTTCAACATTCAGCATATCCAACTGCTGTAATTCATCCTGGCCTACATGTTCTCTTGGTCCCAGCCCCAGGATGAATCTTACGATTTTGTTCTGGGTGATTTGCAGTCTATCTTTCAGTTTTTTTTGTCAAGGCAGAGTACCAAGAAGAGCAAGCGTAATCCATATGGCATTGTATAAGGGCTAGACATAGGGTCCTGCGAGCCTCAGTAGGTAGACACTGTGCTTGTCTATACAGGAACTTCAGTCTGGCATTCGCTTTCTTTACTACACTGTTCCCTATCAATTCTCCTGACATGCATGGGTCAAAGGGGATTCCCAAATATTTTACTGATGAAACCAAAGTGATGGGCTCCCCATTACATTGAACATTAAAATTATTTACCCTTCTCAGTTTATGTTTCGTGCCAAAGAGAATGGCTTCAGTTTTCCCTAGGTGTAATGATAGTTTGTTGTCTACTAACCATTTGCTGCAGGACTCCAGTTCCAGTGTTAAAACATTAGCAATATCTTGTGGGTCTTTACCTGACACTAACAGAGCACTGTCATCTGCATACAGTAGGAGTTTGCACTTGACACTGATAGGCATATCATTGACATAACATAAGAATAATAAGGGACCCAGAATACTACCTTGGGGAACTCCACATGTTATCGGCAGGGGTTCTGATTCTGTTTTGTTGATTTTGACTATTTGTCTCCTGTTGCTAAGGTAGGACTTAAACCAGTCTACAGAACCTATACCGATAGCTTGACGTTTATTACATAATATATTGTGGTTGACAGTATCGAAGGCCTTTTGCAGGTCTAAGGTTACCATACCTATGAGGTTCCCCTTTGACATTTCAGTTCTTAGGTAATCCAACAGATTAATAAGGGAGGTGTCGGTTGAGTAGGATCTTCTAAAGCCCGATTGATAGCTATGGAGAATGTTGTTGTCATTAAGGTACTTAACTACTTGAGAATACACCGCCCTCTCTAGAATTTTAGATATTATACTGAGTATACTAACAGGCCTATAGTTGCTTACATCAGACCTACTATTTTTCTTGAAGATAGGAGTAACTCTGGACTCCTTGAACCCCTCCGGTACGGTATTAGTGGTGATTGATAGATTTATTATGTGAGCAATAGGGATTGACAGTTCAGAAGCACCATCTTTTAGGAACTTAGACGGGATGTTATCAGGGCCTGTGCTCTTAGTTGGGTTTAACCTGCTTAGTTCTTTTTGAATAAAGTCATGAGATACACTTACTAGTTGACAACTGTTTGGGGTTACCCCTTTATTGGTATAGTATGTTTGAAACTTATCAGAGTCTGTGTTAAAGGTATTTGATGCAGCTGGTAGTTTACTTACTAGTGTTGATGCAACAGATGTGTAGTAGGAATTAAAGCAATTTGCCACCTTAGATGTTTCATGGCATACCTCATTATCGATAGTGAGTACTATGTTAGACCTATCTACTGGCTTATGGCTATACCCCAAATGTTTTAGTTGTTGCCAGAGCTTTCTGGGGTTATGCTTATACTCTTCAATTTTTGAGCAATAGTGCTTTGCCTTTGCTCCTTTTATAAGTCTCTGTACTCTGTTCCTCACCCTTTGCAATTCATTTAGTGCTGCAATATCCTGTCTGTTTGCTTTAAATCTTTTTAGCAGCTGGTCTCTGAATTTCATATTATCTAATATCTCAGTATTCATCCAGGGTTCAGTTCTTCGTTTAATCCTAACCTCTCTAACTGGTGCAATATTATCAAGGATGGTAGTGAACATTGTTTTGAATATTTGCCAGGCATAGTTTACGTCCGTACAACTTGTTATATCTGTCCAGTCACAATTGTGTAGCCTATTTACCAGTGTTTCTTTACTGTAGTTTCTAGTTGACCTCATTTTTATTGTCCTGTGTAGGCCTATCCTATCCCTAGTGATTTTCCTGGTGCAGTAAATGATGAAATGATCACTAAGACCTGTGGTAATGACGCCTGACTGACTAATGTTCTCAGAGCGGTTACAAAGTATGTGGTCAATTAGGGTGGCTGAGAACTGTGTGATCCGGGTTGGAGTATTAATTAGTTGAGTGTAACTATTTAATCCTAGAATTTGCTTATACCTTTTGCATATCCCGTTATTTTGCTGCTGAAAACAGATATTGAAGTCGCCCAGTATTATTGTCTCGCAATTGTTTTCAACTCCGGACAAGACTCTGGAAAAGTCTTCTAAGAACTGGTCCTGGGTAGGAGGGCGGTAACTAGTTCCTACTAAGATGGGTTTGGTCTTAGGAAGCAGCACTTCAAACCATAGAATCTCCAGTTTATTGTTATTTAAATCAGGTCTTGGGTTGTAAGCTAAGTCATTTCTAATGTAGGCACATACTCCACCACCCTTTCTGTTCCTATCTAAGCGTTTTATATTGTAACCATCTATTTTGACCTCGTCGTCAGTCACCGTATCATCCAACCAAGATTCAGAGATGGTTATAACTGCCTCCCTAATTTTGTTAGCTAGAATCCTAATCTCTGCCAATTTAGGAAGAAGTGATCTTGCATTGACATGAATAAAGTGAAGGCCTGTTTTCATAAAACAATCATAATCATCAATATATGGCAATGGGTCATTTATATTAAAATTAGGTAAATCAATGTCATCACTGCTAAAGGGTAACTGTGCCAAAGTGCATTTGTTACACACAAAATGAATTCTGGCACCGTTGCTATAATTGTACATACATCCATCATGCACCCACCCCTTACACATTTTACATAAGGTGCCTTTTCTGTTTTTCATGCGTACTTTAGTACAGTGTATGCACCTGTTTGGTAGTGTCAACGCCCCCGCGGACTGAGGTATGTCACTGATGTCAGCTATGGTCTGTATACCTTGTACATGCACTGGTAGAAATAATAATACTTTATTATTATTATTATTATTATTATTATTATTATTATTATTATTATTATTATTATTATTATTATTATTATTATTATTATTATTATTATTTTGTTGACTAGTGCCCATATATTTCCTGCTGCCACTTTTGCTTGTATTTTATCACAGTTTTCCTATAAAACTGAGCGGACACTTGTCGGATATTATTCTTTGTTCTAGATAATGTGAAATATTTCGGAACGTGGCAATTTTTTGTTTGTATATATAAAAGACAATGGAATTTTTTGTAAACGTTTTTACCTCTGGTTCATTTGGTACGATCTATTATTTCGTCAGTTTTATCGTATATAATTGATTTATATATTATGCTGTCTTGTTGAGTTTTTGAATTATTATTCTAGCTAATTTTTATACACTGGATGTATATACCTTGAGCGATGTATTTATCTCAGCGTATGTACGTTGAGTTTATATTAATCCCTATTTTTGGGGACTAAAATGTTCTTGTTTAGTGGTGAAAAGAACATGTACTGTTTTATTGACCATGGTGTAGTCGATAAGCTTTAAACCCCCATTAACCAATTTTATGTTTTATTCGTTTAGTGGTAAAAATGAATACAGTTGTTTATAAGTTATTTCTTTCCTGGATGTGTCTGGCATTGTTAAGTTGCCACGTTGACTGACTCCGTCTGACATGTGAAGGTAGAACACTGGGGAAGTGTTCTTATTGCACAACTATAACAGAACACTTGCTGGTGATAGAGAACACTGGGAAGTGTTCTTATTGCACAACTATAACAGAACACTTGCTGGTGATAGAGAACACTGGGAAGTGTTCTTATTACACAACTATAACAGAGCACTTGCTGGTGATAGAGAACACTGGGGAAGTGTTCTTATTGCACAACTATAACAGAACACTTGCTGGTGATAGAGAACACTGGGGAAGTGTTCTTATTGCACAACTATAACAGAACACTTGCTGGTGATAGAGAACACTGGGGAAGTGTTCTTATTGCACAACTAAAACAGAACACTTGCTGGTGATGGAGAACACTGGGGAAGTGTTCTTATTACATAACTATAACAGAACACTTGGTGATGATAGAGAACACTGGGGAAGTGTTCTTATTGCACAACTATAACAGAACACTTGCTGGTGATAGAGAACACTGGGAAGTGTTCAAATCGAGAACAACGCCCAGTATTGGGCCCCTACTTAAACAAGATGGGTCCTACACAGATGACTACTCAAGTCCCAATATGACTCAGTTTTTAGCAAGCCGCTAACCAGACTGAGAGTCGAAGATCAAAATGAATTTTTTATGAGAGAGCCACAAAATTTGATTAACACAAGCCTATCCGATGTTATCCTGACGCCAAATGACTTCGAACAGGCGATAAATGACATGCCCATGCACTCTGCCCCAGGGCCAGACTCATGGAACTCTGTGTTCATCAAGAACTGCAAGAAGCCCCTATCACGAGCCTTTTCCATCCTATGGAGAGGGAGCATGGACACGGGGGTCGTCCCACAGTTACTAAAAACAACAGACATAGCCCCACTCCACAAAGGGGGCAGTAAAGCAACAGCAAAGAACTACAGACCAATAGCACTAACATCCCATATCATAAAAATCTTTGAAAGGGTCCTAAGAAGCAAGATCACCACCCATCTAGAAACCCATCAGTTACACAACCCAGGGCAACATGGGTTTAGAACAGGTCGCTCCTGTCTGTCTCAACTATTGGATCACTACGACAAGGTCCTAAATGCACTAGAAGACAAAAAGAATGCAGATGTAATATATACAGACTTTGCAAAAGCCTTCGACAAGTGTGACCATGGCGTAATAGCGCACAAAATGCGTGCTAAAGGAATAACAGGAAAAGTCGGTCGATGGATCTATAATTTCCTCACTAACAGAACACAGAGAGTAGTCGTCAACAGAGTAAAGTCCGAGGCAGCTACGGTGAAAAGCTCTGTTCCACAAGGCACAGTACTCGCTCCCATCTTGTTCCTCATCCTCATATCCGACATAGACAAGGATGTCAGCCACAGCACCGTGTCTTCCTTTGCAGATGACACCCGAATCTGCATGACAGTGTCTTCCATTGCAGACACTGCAAAGCTCCAGGCGGACATCAACCAAATCTTTCAGTGGGCTGCAGAAAACAATATGAAGTTCAACGATGAGAAATTTCAATTACTCAGATATGGTAAACATGAGGAAATTAAATCTTCATCAGAGTACAAAACAAATTCTGGCCACAAAATAGAGCGAAACACCAACGTCAAAGACCTGGGAGTGATCATGTCGGAGGATCTCACCTTCAAGGACCATAACATTGTATCAATCGCATCTGCTAGAAAAATGACAGGATGGATAATGAGAACCTTCAAAACTAGGGAGGCCAAGCCCATGATGACACTCTTCAGGTCACTTGTTCTATCTAGGCTGGAATATTGCTGCACACTAACAGCACCTTTCAAGGCAGGTGAAATTGCCGACCTAGAAAATGTACAGAGAACTTTCACGGCGCGCATAACAGAGATAAAACACCTCAATTATTGGGAGCGCTTGAGGTTCCTAAACCTGTATTCCCTGGAACGCAGGAGGGAGAGATACATGATTATATACACCTGGAAAATCCTAGAGGGACTAGTACCGAACTTGCACACGAAAATCACTCACTACGAAAGCAAAAGACTTGGCAGACGATGCACCATCCCCCCAATGAAAAGCAGGGGTGTCACTAGCACGTTAAGAGACCATACAATAAGTGTCAGGGGCCCAAGACTGTTCAACTGCCTCCCAGCACACATAAGGGGGATTACCAACAGACCCCTGGCAGTCTTCAAGCTGGCACTGGACAAGCACCTAAAGTCAGTTCCGGATCAGCCGGGCTGTGGCTCGTACGTTGGTTTGCGTGCAGCCAGCAGCAACAGCCTGGTTGATCAGGCTCTGATCCACCAGGAGGCCTGGTCACAGACTGGGCCGCGGGGGCGTTGACCCCCGGAACTCTCTCCAGGTAAACTCCAGGTACCGCATGTGGTTCATCATATCTGTACCACCATCATATCACCTGTACCAGTGCTAACGAGAGGGAAACACAGGAGACATCGTCAAATCAACAGTACAAAACTCCAAGGTTATAGGACGGTTATCCCTCAGTGACAGTCGTGAGAAAGAAGTGAATAGTTAAACAGTCAAGGTTAATGTTTTAGTAGATGACCTATATTCAGCTGACTAGTGTACAGGGAGAGAATCATAGCAGAAAACGCCAAATATATCAGGTTGTAGGTGATGTTACTCCCCTCAGTGTTTTAAAAATGGCTGAGACAGCAGAACAGGTCAGGAGACAACAACACCACACAACTCCCGATAAATGGAATTGAGGGTGATTTTGAAGGATAAAACCATTGATTAAACCTTTCTGATCAACCAGAATGGAAAGGAGTTAGAAGTTAATTGGGGAAGCCAGACTGTGAAGTGAGCCGGGAAGGGAAGTGTGTAATAAGGGGTTAACTGTAAGGGGTTTGTGAAGTTAAGGGAAAAGTGAGCAGTGAAGAGGGTTTTGAAGAAGAAATTTTACTAGTAATTCAGTGGTGATTGCTAAAGCAGATACTAAGTGTACTAGGGACTGGAAAAGAGAAATAAATATTATTGTATATGAGTAAAAGAGCGAAGAGTGAAAATGGCAGGCATTAGGGGGGTACAGGCTGCCATAATTATATTTATCTTTCTTCTTCAATTCCATGAAGAAAGAAATCAGTCATGGGGGCTGGAAAAGGTGAATGGAGTAACAGCGCCCTGGACAGTAAAAGCCCAACAGTTGCCATCCTACCAGAAAAGTAAATGTCACTATCGCCGCAAGGTATGGCAACACCGCATACCCAAACAAAAACAGTGGCACACAGCTCTTATTGTAGCGCTCTTAAGTGGTGATATCCAAATTAATCCAGGACCTCAAACTATTGTGCAGAGGCAAAACAGACAGATAAATGATGGTGATAATGACGGTCTAGTAGCTAGGAATGATAACCTTAACTCCATATGTAATGCATACATAGGTCAATGTGAGACAATACAGCCATTATTATCTCAAACACTACCAAACAGGTGCATACACTGTACTAAAGTACGCATGAAAAACAGAAAAGGCACCTTATGTAAAATGTGTAAGGGGTGGGTGCATGATGGATGTATGTACAATTATAGCAACGGTGCCAGAATTCATTTTGTGTGTAACAAATGCACTTTGGCACAGTTACCCTTTAGCAGTGATGACATTGATTTACCTAATTTTAATACAAATGACCCATTGCCATATATTGATGATTATAATTGTTTTATGAAAACAGGCCTTCACTTTATTCATGTCAATGCAAGATCACTTCTTCCTAAATTGGCAGAGATTAGGATTCTAGCTAACAAAATTAGGGCGGCAGTTATAACCATCTCTGAATCTTGGTTGGATGATACGGTGACTGACGACGAGGTCAAAATAGAAGGTTACAATATAAAACGCTTAGATAGGAACAGAAAGGGTGGTGGAGTATGTGCCTACATTAGAAATGACTTAGCTTACAACCCAAGACCTGATTTAAATAACAATAAACTGGAGATTCTATGGTTTGAAGTGCTGCTTCCTAAGACCAAACCCATCTTAGTAGGAACTAGTTACCGCCCTCCTACCCAGGACCAGTTCTTAGAAGACTTTTCCAGAGTCTTGTCCGGACTTGAAAACAATTGCGAGACAATAATACTGGGCGACTTCAATATCTGTTTTCAGCAGCAAAATAACGGGCTATGCAAAAGGTATAAGCAAATTCTAGGATTAAATAGTTACACTCAACTAATTAATACACCAACCCGGATCACACAGTTCTCAGCCACCCTAATTGACCACATACTTTGTAACCGCTCTGAGAACATTAGTCAGTCAGGCGTCATTACCACAGGTCTTAGTGATCATTTCATCATTTACTGCACCAGGAAAATCACTAGGGATAGGATAGGCCTACACAGGACAATAAAAATGAGGTCAACTAGAAACTACAGTAAAGAAACACTGGTAAATAGGCTACACAATTGTGACTGGACAGAGATAACAAGTTGCACGGACGTAAACGATGCCTGGGAAAAATTCAAAACAATGTTCACTACCATCCTTGATAATATTGCACCAGTTAAAGAGGTTAGGATTAAACGAAGAACTGAACCCTGGATGAATACTGAGATATTAGATAATATGAAATTCAGAGACCAGCTGCTAAAAAGATTTAAAGCAAACAGACAGGATATTGCAGCACTAAATGAATTCCAAAGGGTGAGGAACAGAGTACAGAGACTTATAAAAGGAGCAAAGGCAAAGCACTATTGCTCAAAAATTGAAGAGTATAAGCATAACCCCAGAAAGCTCTGGCAACAACTAAAACAGTTGGGGTATAGCCATAAGCCAGTAGATAGGTCTAACATAGTACTCACTATCGATAATGAGGTATGCCACGAAACATCTAAGGTGGCAAATTGCTTTAATTCCTACTACACATCTGTTGCATCAACACTAGTAAGTAAACTACCAGCTGCATCAAATACCTTTAACACAGACTCTGATAAGTTTCAAACATACTATACCAATAAAGGGGTAACCCCAAACAGTTGTCAACTAGTAAGTGTATCTCATGACTTTATTCAAAAAGAACTAAGCAGGTTAAACCCAACTAAGAGCACAGGCCCTGATAACATCCCGTCTAAGTTCCTAAAAGATGGTGCTTCTGAACTGTCAATCCCTATTGCTCACATAATAAATCTATCAATCACCACTAATACCGTACCGGAGGGGTTCAAGGAGGCCAGAGTTACTCCTATCTTCAAGAAAAATAGTAGGTCTGATGTAAGCAACTATAGGCCTGTTAGTATACTCAGTATAATATCTAAAATTCTAGAGAGGGCGGTGTATTCTCAAGTAGTTAAGTACCTTAATGACAACAACATTCTCCATAGCTATCAATCGGGCTTTAGAAGATCCTACTCAACCGACACCTCCCTTATTAATCTGATGGATTACCTGAGAACTGAAATGTCAAAGGGGAACCTCATAGGTATGGTAACCTTAGACCTGCAAAAGGCCTTCGATACTGTCAACCACAATATATTATGTAATAAACTTCAAGCTATCGGTATAGGTTCTGTAGACTGGTTTAAGGCCGGGATTGAACCCGCGATCATAGAGTCTCAAAACTCCAGCCCGTCGCGTTAGCCACTAGACCAGCTAGCCACAATAAGATTCATCCAACTAGGTATATTTCTACACCATAGGAAGGATCTCACCTTCAAGGACCATAACATTGTATCAATCGCATCTGCTAGAAAAATGACAGGATGGATAATGAGAACCTTCAAAACTAGGGAGGCCAAGCCCATGATGACACTCTTCAGGTCACTTGTTCTATCTAGGCTGGAATATTGCTGCACTCTAACAGCACCTTTCAAGGCAGGTGAAATTGCCGACCTAGAAAATGTACAGAGAACTTTCACGGCGCGCATAACGGAGATAAAACACCTCAATTACTGGGAGCGCTTGAGGTTTCTAAACCTGTATTCCCTGGAACGCAGGAGGGAGAGATACATGATTATATACACCTGGAAAATCCTAGAGGGACTAGTACCAAACTTGCACACGAAAATCACTCACTACGAAAGCAAAAGACTTGGCAGACGATGCACCATCCCCCCAATGAAAAGCAGGGGTGTCACTAGCACGTTAAGAGACCATACAATAAGTGTCAGGGGCCCGAGACTGTTCAACTGCCTCCCAGCACACATAAGGGGGATTACCAACAGACCCCTGGCAGTCTTCAAGCTGGCACTGGACAAGCACCTAAAGTCAGTTCCTGATCAGCCGGGCTGTGGCTCGTACGTTGGTTTGCGTGCAGCCAGCAGCAACAGCCTGGTTGATCAGGCGCTGATCCACCAGGAGGCTTGGTCACAGACCGGGCCGCGGGGGCGTTGACCCCCGAAACTCTCTCCAGGTAAACTCCAGGTTAGCACAGGCACCTCTGTGGCCACAAATGCAAGTTTTTACAGACGAATCTCCAGCTAGCGTGGCCGTGACGAACTCTAGCTCAAGTCCCTTCACTGCCGTCAACCATACCCCCGGCCGGGATTGAACCCGCGGTCATAGAGTCTCAAAACTCCAGCCCGTCGCGTTAGCCACTAGACCAGCTAGCCACAATAAGATTCATCCAACTAGGTATATTTCTACACAATAGGCAGTGAAGGGACTTGAGCTAGAGTTCGTCACGGCCACGCTAGCTGGAGATTCGTCTGTAAAAACTTGCATTTGTGGCCACAGAGGTGCCTGTGCTAACCTTCCTATGGTGTAGAAATATACCTAGTTGGATGAATCTTATTGTGGCTAGCTGGTCCAGTGGCTAACGCGATGGGCTGGAGTTTTGAGACTCTATGACCGCGGGTTCAATCCCGGCCGGGGGTATGGTTTCCCATCACTTTGGTTTCATCAGTAAAATATTTGGGAATCCCCTTTGACCCATGCATGTCAGGAGAATTGATAGGGAACAGTGTAGTAAAGAAAGCGAATGCCAGACTGAAGTTCCTGTATAGACAAGCACAGTGTCTACCTACTGAGGCTCGCAGGACCCTATGTCTAGCCCTTATACAATGCCATATGGATTACGCTTGCTCTTCTTGGTACTCTGCCTTGACAAAAAAACTGAAAGATAGACTGCAAATCACCCAGAACAAAATCGTAAGATTCATCCTGGGGCTGGGACGAAGAGAACATGTAGGCCAGGATGAATTACAGCAGTTGGATATGCTGAATGTTGAAGACAGAGTAAAACAACTGAAGCTAAATCATGTTTATAAAATTGCTCACAAACAGTGTCCAGAATATCTTGCTGTAAATTTTGTCAAGGATGGGAACCAAAGCAATCATAGTACAAGGGGGAGAGAGCACAACTTTGTAGTACTCACAGTCATTGGCCAGGCTTCAAACACCTTTTATTGTACGGCAATAAAGGAATGGAACAGACTGCCCGCACATGTCAAAGCCAGTCATAGCATGAACCAGTTCAAGAAGAGTGCCAAAAGGTGTCTGATGAATGTAGCTACAGAAAGGGAGGGGAATGATTTTCTATTTTTTAGCTAACATACGTGTAAATTTTACCTTATTCTTAATAATGCTAGTAATGACCCTCGTATGGTAGATAGTCTTAATGACCCTCGTGTAGTAGATAGTCTTTTTAGTATGATAATAAGATGTTATCTTCATTATAGAATAATAAGAAATTATTATAACCTTTATATTATAATAAGGTAAAAGGACCCCAATGGAAATAAGTCGCTCTGTCTGACTTTTTCGGGTTATCCTAGGTTCTCTACACATATGCTGCTATGTATGATAATTCTATGTAACTGTATTTGTGTATACCTGAATAAACTTACTTACTTACTTACTCTAGGCTGGAATACTGCTGTACATTAACATCTCCATTCAAAGCAGGTGAAATCGCAGATCTAGAGAGTGTACAGAGATCCTTTACTGCACGTATAAGTTCTGTCAAGCACCTTAACTACTGGGAACGCTTGGAAGCACTTGACTTGTACTCGTTGGAACGCAGGAGGGAGAGAGATATCATAATCTACACTTGGAAAATCTTGGAAGGAATGGTCCCAAATCTGCACACAGAAATCACTCCCTACGAAAGTAAAAGACTGGGCAGGCGATGCAAAATGCCCCCCAAAAAAATAGGGGCGCCATTGGTACACTAAGGGAAAACACCATAAGTGTCCGGGACCCAAAACTGTTCAACAGCCTCCCATCAAGCATTAGGGGAATTGCCAATAAACCCCTGGCTGCCTTCAAGAGAGAGCTGGACAGATACCTAAAGTCAGTGCCGGATCAGCCGGGCTGTGGCTCGTATGTTGGACTGCGTGCGGCCAGCAGTAACAGCCTAGTTGATCAGGCCCTGATCCATCGGGAGGCCTGGTCATGGACCGGGCCGCGGGGGCGTTGATCCCCGGAATAACCTCCAGGTAACCTCCAGGTGTTCTTATTACATAACTATAACAGAACACTTGCTGGTGATAGAGAACACTGGGGAAGTGTTCTTATTACATAACTATAACAGAACACTTGCTGGTGATAGAGAACACTGGGAAGTGTTCTTATTACATAACTATAACAGAACACATGCTGGTGATAGAGAACACTGGGGAAGTGTTCTTGTTACACAACTATAACAGAACACTTGCTGGTGATAGAGAACACTGGGGAAGTGTTCTTATTACAGAACTATAACAGAACACTTGCTGGGGATAGAGAACACTGGGGAAGTGTTCTTATTACATAACTATAACAGAACACTTGCTGGTGATGGAGAACACTGGGGAAGTGTTCTTATTACAGAACTATAACAGAACACTTGCTAGTGACAGAGAACACTGGGGAAGTGTTCTTTTTACATAACTATAACAGAACACTTGCTGGTGATAGAGAACACTGGGGAAGTGTTCTTATTACATAACTATAACAGAACACTTGCTGGTGATAGAGAACACTGGGGAAGTGTTCTTATTACATAACTATAACAGAACACTTGCTGGTGATAGAGAACACTGGGGATGTGTTCTTATTACAGAACTATAACAGAACACTTGCTGGTGATAGAGAACACTGGGGAAGTGTTCTTATTACATAACTATAACAGAACACTTGCTGGTGATAGAGAACACTGGGGATGTGTTCTTATTACAGAACTATAACAGAACACTTGTTGGTGATAGAGAACACTGGGGAAGTGTTCTTATTACAAAACTATAACAGAACACTTGTTGGTGATAGAGAACACTGGGGAAGTGTTCTTATTACAGAACTATAACAGAACACTTGCTGGTGATGGAGAACACTGGGCAAGTGTTCTTATTACACAACTATAAAAGAACACTTGCTGGTGATAGAGAACACTGGGGAAGTGTTCTTATTACATAACTATAACAGAACACTTGCTGGTGATAGAGAACACTGGGGAAGTGTTCTTACTACATAACTCTAACAGAACACTTGCTGGTGATAGAGAACACTGGGGAAGTGTTATTACATAACTCTAACAGAACACTTGCTGGTGATAGAGAACACTGGGGAAGTGTTCTTGTTACATAACTATAACAGAACACTTGCTGGTGAAAGAGAACACTGGGGAAGTGTTCTTATTACATAACTATAACAGAACACTTGCTGGTGATAGAGAACACTGGGGAAGTGCTCTTATTACATAACTATAACAGAACACTTGCTGGTGATAGAGAACACTGAGGAAGTGTTCTTATTGCACAACTATAACAGAACACTTGCTGGGGATAGAGAACACTGGGAAGTGTTCTTATTACACAACTATAACAGAACACTTGCTGGTGATGAAGAACACTGGGAAGTGTTCTTATTACACAACTATAACAGAACACTTGCTGGTGATGGAGAACACTGGGAAGTGTTCTTATTACACAACTATAACAGAACACTTGCTGGTGAGAGAGAACACTGGAGAAGTGTTCTAATTACACAACTATAACAGAACACTTGCTGGTGATAGAGAACACTGGAGAAGTGTTCTTATTACACAACTATAACAGAACACTTGCTGGTGATAGAGAACACTGGAGAAGTGTTCTTATTACACAACTATAACAGAACACTTGCTGGTGATACAGAACACTGGGGAAGTGTTCATGTGATAGAACTAAGTAAGTTTATTTAGGTATGCGTACACATAAGTACAATTGTCATACCTAGTAACATTTATATATAATTACAATTATTATACATAGTAACATGTATACATAAGTACAAATACCATAGTAACATGTCACTGACTTTATTGGGTTATCCTAGGTTCTGTACACATATACTGCTATGTATGATAATCTCTGTTACTGTATTTGTGTATACCTGAATAAACTTACTTACCATTATCATACCTAGTAACATATGTGTAAATTACCTATGATAACCCCAAAAAGTCAGACTTATTGGTGTGGTTGAAGACTGTGGACGTGATGGACCTGAGGGAGGATAGTCAGTGAATGTAAATATTGTATTTAAGATATAATTATGTGAAGGTAAACGTGAAGTAATGAATAACATGATAATAATGTTGGGTGCTACGTAGGTACTGTGTGATGGAGGTGCCTTGATGCTGCTGAGAGGGGCTCTTGATACAAGGAACTGGACCTGCTCTCCCCTTCCTTGGCTCGAACCTGATTGTCTCCCATTTCCTAGGCTCTGTATGATCCCCGTTGGTTTAGCGCTTCCTTCTAAATATGAAAGTTGAGTGTTGGTGTTGTGTTGGATGACGTACCACCTGAGTGTTGGTGTTGTGTTGGATGACGTACCACCTGAGTGTTGGTGTTGTGTTGGATGACGTACCACCTGAGTGTTGGTGTTGTGTTGGATGACGTACCACCTGAGTGTTGGTGTTGTGTTGGATGACGTACCACCTGAGTGTTGGTGTTGTGTTGGATGACGTACCACCTGAGTGTTGTGTTGGATGACGTACCACCTGAGTGTTGTGTTGGATGACGTACCACCTGAGTGTTGTGTTGGATGACGTACCACCTGAGTGTTGTGTTGGATGACGTACCACCTGAGTGTTGTGTTGGATGACGTACCACCTGAGTGTTGTGTTGGATGACGTACCACCTGAGTGTTGTGTTGGATGACGTACCACCTGAGTGTTGTGTTGGATGACGTACCACCTGAGTGTTGTGTTGGATGACGTACCACCTGAGTGTTGTGTTGGATGACGTACCACCTGAGTGTTGTGTTGGATGACGTACCACCTGAGTGTTGTGTTGGATGACGTACCACCTGAGTGTTGTGTTGGATGACGTACCACCTGAGTGTTGTGTTGGATGACGTACCACCTGAGTGTTGTGTTGGATGACGTACCACCTGAGTGTTGTGTTGGATGACGTACCACCTGAGTGTTGGTGTTGTGTCAGTGTGAGAGAGTGTTCAGCGGGGGATGGACGTCTCTACTCTCTCTCTCTCATATATATACTACCTCTGACACCACGGACATGGTCAAGCACGGGACACAGTATGTATCACGGGTGTAGTAGTAGCAGTATTAATGTTTGTGTTGATATAATTACATATTCATGATAGTCAGGCTACCAG
>NW_027196961.1:0-72779 GCF_038502225.1 Cherax quadricarinatus | reverse complement strand
AGTGATGTGGTGGAGTCACCTCTGTCACCTGTAGTTACAGTGGTGTGGTGAAGTCACCTCTGTCACCTGTAGTTACAGTGGTGTGTTAAGTCACGTCTGTCACCTGTAGTTTCAGTGGTGTGGTGAAGTCACCTCTGTCACCTGTAGTTATAGTGGTGTGGTGAAGTCACCTTTGTCACCTGTAGTTATAGTGGTGTAGTGAAGTCACCTCTGTCACCTGTAGTTACAGTGGTGCAGTGAAGTCACCTCTGTCACCTGTAGTTACAGTGGTGCAGTGAAGTCACCTCTGTCACCTGTAGTTACAGTGAACCAGTGAAGTCACCTCTGTCACTTGTAGTTACAGTGGTGTAGTGAAGTCACCTCTGTCACCTGTAGTTACAGTGGTGTGGTGAAGTCGCCTGTGTCACCTGTAGTTACAGTGGTGTGGTGAAGTCACCTCTGTCACCTGTAGTTACAGTGGTGTAGTGGAGTCACCTCTGTCACCTGTAGTTACAGTGGTGTGGTGGAGTCACCTCTGTCACCTGTAGTTACAGTGGTGTGGCGGAGTCACCTCTGTCACCTGTATTTACAGTGGTGCAGTGAAGTCACCTCTGTCACCTGTAGTTACAGTGGTGTAGTGAAGTCACCTCTGTCACCTGTAGTTACAGTGGTGTGGTGAAGTCGCCTCTGTCACCTGTAGTTACAGTGGTGTAGTGAAGTCACCTCTGTCACCTGTAGTTACAGTGGTGTAGTGGAGTCACCTCTGTAACCTGTAGTTACAGTGGTGTGGTGAAGTCACCTCTGTCACCTGTAGTTACAGTGGTGTGGTGAAGTCACCTCTGTCACCTGTATTTACAGTGGTGTAGTGAAGTCACCTCTGTCACCTGTAGTTACAGTGGTGCAGTGAAGTCACCTCTTTCACCTGTACTTACAGTGGTGTGGTGAAGTCGCCTCTGTCACCTGTAGTTACAGTGGTGTGGTGAAGTCACCTCTGTCACCTGTAGTTACAGTGGTGTAGTGGAGTCACCTCTGTCACTCGTAGTTACAGTGGTGTGGTGAAGTCACCTCTGTCACCTGTAGTTACAGTGGTGTGGTGAAGTCACCTCTGTCACCTGTAGTTACAGTGGTGTAGTGAAGTCACCTCTGTCACCTGTAGTTAAAGTGGTGCAGTGAAGTCACCTCTGTCACCTGTAGTTACAGTGGTGTAGTGAAGTCACCTCTATTACCGGTAGTTACAGTGGTGTAGTGAAGTCACCTCTGTCACCTGTAGTTACAGTGGTGCAGTGAAGTCACCTCTGCCACATGTAGTTACAGTGGTGTAGTAAAGTCACCTCTGTCACCTGTAGTCACAGTGGTGTGGTGAAGTCACCTCTGTCACCTGTAGTTACAGTGGTGTAGTGAAGTCACCTCTGTCACCTGTAGTTACAGTGGTGTGGTGGAGTCACCTCTGTCACCTGTAGTTACAGTGGTGTGGTGGAATCATCTTTGTCACCTGTAGTTGCAGTGGTGTGGTAGAGTCACCTGTGTCACCTGTAGTTACAGTGGTGTGGTGGAGTCACCTGTAGCTACAGTGGTGTGGTGGAATCATCTCTGTCTCCTGTAGTTACAGTGGTGTGGTGGAGTCACCTTTGTCACCTGCAGCTGCAGTGGTGTGGTGGAGTCATCTGTGTCACCTGTAGTTGCAGTGGTGTGGTGGAGTCACCTGTGTCACCTGTAGTTGCAGTGGTGTGGTGGAGTCACCTGTGTCACCTGTAGTTGCAGTTGTGTGGTGATTCACCTCTGCCATCTGTAGTTACAGTGGTGTGGTGGTGTCACCTGTGTCACCTGTAGTTGCAGTGGTGTGGTGATTCACCTGTGTCACCTGTAGTTGCAGTGGTGTGGTGGAGTCACCTGTGTCACCTGTAGTTGCAGTGGTGTGGTGGAGTCACCTCTGTCTCCTGTAGTTACAGTGCTGTGGTGATTCACCTCTGTCACCTGTAGTTACAGTGGTGTCGTTGAGTCACCTTTGTCACCTGTAGTTACAGTGGTGTGATGGAGTCACCTCTGTCTCCTGTAGTTACAATGGTGTGGTGGAGCCACCTTTGTCACCTGTAATTACAGTGGTGTGGTGGAGTCACCTTTGTCACCTGTAGTTACAGTGGTGTGGTGGAGTCACCTTCGTCATCTGTAGTTACAGTGGTGTGGTGGAGTCACCTTTGTCACCTGCAGTTGCAGTGGTGTGGTGGAGTCACCTGTGTCACCTGTAGTTGGAGTGGTGTGGTGGAGTCACCTGTGTCACCTCTAGTTGCAGTGGTGTGGTGGAGTCACCTGTGTCACCTGTAGTTGCAGTGGTGTGGTGATTCACCTCTGTCACCTGTAGTTACAGTGGTGTGGTGGAGTCACCTATGTCACCTGTAGTTTCAGTGGTGTGGTGGAGTCACCCCTGTCACCTGTAGTTACAGTGGTGTGGTGGAGTTACCTTTGTCACCTGTAGTTACAGTGGTGTGGTGGAGTCACCTATGTCACCTGCAGTTACAGTGGTGTGGTGCAGTCACCTCTGTCACCTGTAGTTAAATTGGTGTGGTGAAGTCACCTCTGTCGCCTGTAGTTACAGTGGTGTGGTGGAGTCACATTTGTCACCTGTAGTTTCAGTGGTGTGGTGGAGTCACCTCTGTCACCCGTAGTTACAGTGGTGTGGTGGTAACCTCTGTCCCCTGTAGTTACAGTGGTGTGGTGGAGTCATCTCTGTCGACTGTAGTTGCAGTGGTGTGGTGGAGTCACCTCTGTCACCTGTAGTTACAGTGGTGTGGTGGAGTCACCTATGTCACCTGTAGTTACAGTGGTGTGGTGGACTCACCTCTGTATCCTGTAGTTACAGTGTGGTGGAGTCACCTTTGTCACCTGTAGTTGCGGCGGTGCGGTGGAGTCACCTCTGTCACCTGTAGTACAGTGGTGTGGTGGAGTCACATTTGCCACATGTAGCTGCAGTGGTGTGGTGGAGTCATCTGTGTCACCTGTAGTTGCAGTGGTGTTGTGGAGTCACCTGTGTCATCTGTAGTTGCAGTGGTGTGGTGGTGTCACCTGTGTCACCTGTAGTTGCAGTGGTGTGGTGATTCACCTCTGCCATCTGTAGTTACAGTGGTGTGGTGGTGTCACCTGTGTCACCTGTAGTTGCAGTGGTGTGGTGATTCACCTGTGTCACCTGTAGTTGCAGTGGTGTGGTGGAGTCACCTGTGTCACCTGTAGTTGCAGTGGTGTGGTGGAGTCACCTCTGTGTCCTGTAGTTACAGTGCTGTGGTGATTCACCTGTGTCACCTGTAGTTGCAGTGGTGTGGTGGAGTCACCTGTGTCACCTGTAGTTACAGTGGTGTGGTGGAGTCACATTTGCCACATGTAGCTGCAGTGGTGTGGTGGAGTCACCTCTGTCACCTGTAGTTACAGTGGTGTGAGGGAGTCACCTCTGTCACCTGTAGTAACAGAGGAGTGGTGGACTTACCTCTGTCACCTGTAGTTACAGTGGTGTGGTGGAGTCACCTCTGACCCCTGTAGTTACAGTGGTGCGGTGGAGTCACCTCTGTCACCTGTAGTAACAGAGGAGTGGTAGACTTACCTCTGTCACCTGTAGTTACAGTGGTGTGGTGGAGTCACCTCTGTCACCTGTAGTAACAGAGGAGTGGTGGAGTCACCTTTGTCACCTGCAGTTGCAGTGGTGTGGTAGATTCACCTGTGTCACCTGTAGTTACAGTGGTGTGGTGGAGTCACCTCTGTCACCTGTAGCTACAGTGGTGTGGTGGAATCACCTCTGTCTCCTGTAATTACAGTGGTGTGGTGGAGTCACCTTTGTCACCTGCAGTTGCAGTGGTGTGGTGGAGTCATCTGTGTCACCTGTAGTTGCAGTGGTGTGGTGGAGTCACCTATGTCACCTGTAGTTGCAGTGGTGTGGTGGAGTCACCTGTGTCACCTGTAGTTGCAGTGGTGTGGTGATTCACCTCTGTCATCTGTAGTTACAGTGGTGTGGTGGAGTCACTTGTGTCACCTGTAGTTGCAGTGGTGTGGTGATTTACCTGTGTCACCTGTAGTTGCAGTGGTGTGGTGGAGTCACCTGTGTCACCCGTAGTTGGAGTGGTGTGGTGGAGTCACCTCTCTCTCCTGGAGTTACAGTGGTGTGGTGATTTACCTCTGTCACCTGTAGTTACAGTGGTGTCGTGGAGTCACCTTTGTCACCTGTAGTTACAGTGCTGTGATGGAGTCACCTCTGTCTCCTGTAGTTACAATGGTGTGGTGGAGCCACCTTTGTCACCTGTAATTACAGTGGTGTGGTGGAGTCACCTTTGTCACCTGTAGTTACATTGGTGTGGTGGAGTCACCTTCGTCATCTGTAGTTACGGTGGTGTGGTGGAGTCACCTTTGTCACCTGCAGTTGCAGTGGTGTGGTGGAGTCACCTGTGTCACCTGTAGTTGCAGTGGTGTGGTGGAGTCACCTGTGTCACCTGTAGTTGCAGTGGTGTGGTGGAGTCAACTGTGTCACCTGTAGTTGCAGTGGTGTGGTGATTCACCTCTGTCACCTGTAGTTACAGTGGTGTGGAGGGGTCACCTGTGTCAACTGTAGTTGCAGTGGTGTGGTGATTCACCTGTGTCACCTGTAGTTGCAGTGGTGTGGTGGAGTCACCTGTGTCACCTGTAGCTGCAGTGGTGTGGTGGAGTCACCTCTGTCTCTTGTAGTTACAGTGGAGTGGTGATTCACCTCTGTCACCTGTAGTTACAGTGGTGTCGTGGAGTCACCTTTGTCACCTGTAGTTACAGTGGTGTGGTGGAGTCACCTCTCTCACCTGTAATTACAGTGGTGTGGTGGAGTCATCTTTGTCACCTGTAGTTACAGTGGTGTGGTGGAGTCACCTTCGTCATCTGTAGATACAGTGGTGTGGTGGAGTCACCTTTGTCACCTGTAGTTACAGTGGAGTGGTGGTAACCTCTGTCACCTGTAGTTACAGTGGTGTGGTGGAGTCACCTCTGTCACCTGTAGTTACAGTGGTGTGGTGCAGTCACCTCTGTCACCTGTAGATAAAATGGTGAGGTGGAGTCACCTCTGTCACCTGTAGTTACAGTGGTGTGGTGGAGTCACCTTTGTCACCTGTAGTTACAGTGGTGTGGTGGAGTCACATCTGTCATCTGTAGTTACAGTTGTGTGGTGGAGTCACCTCTGTCACCTGTAGTTACAGTGGTGTCGTGGAGTCACCTCTGTCACCTCTAGTTACAGTGGTGTGGTGGAGTCACCTCTGTCTCCTGTAGTTACAGTGGTGTCTTGGAGTCACCTCTGTCACCCGTAGTTACAGTGGTGTGGTGGAGTCACCTCTGTCTCCTGTAGTTTCAGTGGTGAGGTGGAGTCACCTTTGTCACCTATAGTTGCAGTGGTGTGGTGCAGTCACCTCTGTCACCTGAATTTAAAATGGTGTGGTGGAGTCACCTCTGTCTCCTGTAGTTACAGTGGTGTGGTGCAGTCACCTCTGTCACCTGTATTTAAAATGGTGTGGTGGAGTCAGCTCTGTCTCCTGTAGTTACAGTGGTGTGGTGGAGTCACCTCTGTCACCTGTAGTTACAGTGGTGTGGTGGAGTCAGCTCTGTCACCTGTAGTAACAGAGGAGTGGTGGACTTACCTCTGTCACCTGTAGTTACAGTGGTGTGGTGGAGTCACCTCTGTCCCTTGTAGTTACAGTGGTGAGGTGGAGTCACCTCTGTCACCTGTAGTAACAGAGGAGTGGTAGACTTACCTCTGTCACTTGTAGTTACAGTGGTGTGGTGGAGTCACCTCTGTCACATGTAGTAACAGAGGAGTGGTAGAGTCACCTTTGTCAGCTGAAGTTGCAGTGGTGTGGTGGAGTCACCTGTGTCACCTGTAGTTACAGTGGTGTGGTGGAGTCACCTTTGTCACCTGTAGTTTCAGTGGTGTGGTAGAGTCACCTGTGTCACCTGTAGTTACAGTGGTGTGGTGGAGTCACCTCTGTCACCTGTAGTAACAGAGGAGTGGTGGAGTCACCTTTGTCACCTGATGTTGCAGTGGTGTGGTGGAGTCACTTGTGTCACCTGTAGTTACAGTGGTGTGGTGGAGTCACCTTTGTCACCTGTAGTTTCAGTGGTGTGGTAGAGTCACCTGTGTCACCTGTAGTTACAGTGGTGTGGTGGAATCACCTCTGTCTCCTGTAGTTTCAGTGGTGTGGTGGAGTCACCTTTGTCACCTGCAGTTGCAGTGGTGTGGTGAGTCATCTGTGTCACCTGTAGTTGCAGTGGTGTGGTGGAGTCACCTGTGTCACCTGTAGTTGCAGTGGTGTGGTTGAGTCACCTGTGTCACCTGTAGTTGCAGTGGTGTGGTGATTCACCTCTGTCATCTGTAGTTACAGTGGTGTGGTGGAGTCACCTGTGTCACCTGTAGTTGCAGTGGTGTGGTGATTCACCTGTGTCACCTGTAGTTGCAGTGGTGTGGTGGAGTCACCTGTGTCACCTGTAGTTGCAGTGGTGTGGGGGAGTCACCTGTGTCTCCTGTAGTTACAGTAGTGTGGTGATTTACCTCTGTCACCTGTAGTTACAGTGGTGTCGTGGAGTCACCTTTGTCACCTGTAGTTACAGTGGTGTGATGGAGTCACCTCTGTCTCCTGTAGTTACAATGGTGTGGTGGAGCCACCTTTGTCACCTGTAATTACAGTGGTGTGGTGGAGTCACCTTTGTGACCTCTAGTTACAGTGGTGTGGTGGAGTCACCTTCGTCATCTGTAGTTACAGTGGTGTGGTGGAGTCACCTTTGTCACCTGCAGTTGCAGCGGTGTGGTGGAGTCACCTGTGTCACCTGTAGCTGCAGTGGTGTGGTGGAGTCACCTGTGTCACCTGTAGTTGCAGTGGTGTCTTGGAGTCACCTGTGTCACCTGTAGTTGCAGTGGTGTGGTGACTCACCTCTGTCACCTGTAGTTACAGTGGTGTGGTGGAGTCACCTATGTCACCTGTAGTTTCAGTGGTGTGGTGGAGTCACTCCTGTCACCTGTAGTTACAGTGGTGTGGTGGAGTTAACTTTGTCACCTGTGGTTACAGTGGTGTGGTGGAGTCACCTATGTCACCTGCAGTTACAGTGGTGTGATGGAGTCACCTTTGTCACCTGTAGTTACAGTGGTGTGATGGAGTCACCTCTGTCTCCTGTAGTTACAATGGTGTGGTGGAGCCACCTTTGTCACCTGTAATTACAGTGGTGTGGTGGAGTCACCTTTGTGACCTCTAGTTACAGTGGTGTGGTGGAGTCACCTTCGTCATCTGTAGTTACAGTGGTGTGGTGGAGTCACCTTTGTCACCTGCAGTTGCAGCGGTGTGGTGGAGTCACCTGTGTCACCTGTAGCTGCAGTGGTGTGGTGGAGTCACCTGTGTCACCTGTAGTTGCAGTGGTGTCTTGGAGTCACCTGTGTCACCTGTAGTTGCAGTGGTGTGGTGACTCACCTCTGTCACCTGTAGTTACAGTGGTGTGGTGGAGTCACCTATGTCACCTGTAGTTTCAGTGGTGTGGTGGAGTCACTCCTGTCACCTGTAGTTACAGTGGTGTGGTGGAGTTAACTTTGTCACCTGTGGTTACAGTGGTGTGGTGCAGTCACCTCTAACACCTGTATTTAAATTGGAGTGGTGGAGTCACCTCTGTCGCCTGTAGTTACAGTGGAGTGGTGGAGTCACATTTGGCACCTGTAGTTTCAGTGGTGTGGTGGAGTCACCTCTGTCACCTGTAGTTACAGTGGTGTGGTGGTAACCTCTGTCCCCTGTAGTTACAGTGGTGTGGTGGAGTCACCTCTGTCGCCTGCAGTTGCAGTGGTGTGGTGGAGTCACCTCTGTCACCTGTAGTTACAGTGTTGTGGTGGAGTCACCTATGTCACCTGTAGTTACAGTGGTGTGGTGGAGTCACCTCTGTATCCTGTAGTTACAGTGTGGTGGAGTCACCTTTGTCACCTGTAGTTGCGGTGGTGCGGTGGAGTCACCTCTGTCACCTGTAGTTACAGTGGTGTGGTGCAGTCACCTCTGTCGCCTGTAGTTACAGTGGTGTGGTGGATTCACATTTGCCACCTGTAGTTGCAGTGGTGTGGTGGAGTCACCTCTGTCACCTGTAGTTACAGTGGTGTGGGGGAGTCACCTCTGTCACCTGTAGTAACAGAGGAGTGGTGGACTTACCTCTGTCACCTGTAGTTACTGTGGTGTCATGGAGTCACCTCTGACCCCTGTAGTTACAGTGGTGTGGGGGAGTCACCTCTGTCACCTGAAGTAACAGAGGAGTGGTGGACTTACCTCTGTCACCTGTAGTTACAGTGGTGTGGTGGAGTCACCTCTGTCACCTGTAGTAACAGGGGAGTGGTGGAGTCACCTTTGTCACCTGTAGTTGCAGTGGTGTGGTGGAGTCACCTGTGTCACTTGTAGTTACACTGGTGTGGTGGAGTCACCTCTGTCACCTGTAGTTACAGTGGTGTGGTGGAGTCACCTTTGTCACCTGTAGTTGCAGTGGTGTGGTAGAGTCACCTGTGTCACCTGTAGGTACAGTGGTGTGGTGGAGTCACCTGTGTCACCTGTAGTTGCAGTGGTGTGGTGGAGTCACCTGTGTCACCTGTAGTTGCAGTGGTGTGGCGATTCACCTCTGTCATCTGTAGTTACAGTGGTGTGGTGGAGTCACTTGTGTCACCTGTAGTTGCAGTTGTGTGGTGATTCACCTGTGTCACCTGTAGTTGCAGTGGTGTGGTGGAGTCACCTGTGTCACCTGTAGTTGCAGTGGTGTGGTGGAGTCACCTCTCTCTCCTGTAGTTACAGTGATGTGGTGATTCACCTCTGTCACCTGTAGTTACAGTGGTGTCGTGGAGTCACCTTTGTCACCTGTAGTTACAGTGGTGTGATGGAGTCACCTCTGTCTCCTGCAGTTACAATGGTGTGGTGGAGCCACCTTTGTCACCTGTAATTACAGTGGTGTGGTGGCGTCACCTTTGTCACTTGTAGTTACAGTGGTGTGGTGGAGTTACCTTCGTCATCTGTAGTTACAGTGGTGTGGTGGAGTCACCTTTGTCACCTGCAGTTGCAGTTGTGTGGTGGAGTCATCTGTGTCACCTGTAGTTGCAGTGGTGTGGTGGAGTCACCTGTGTCACCTGTAGTTGCAGTGGTGTGGTGGAGTCACCTGTGTCACCTGTAGTTGCAGTGGTGTGGCGATTCACCTCTGTCACCTGTAGTTACAGTGGTGTGGTGGAGTCGCCTATGTCACCTGTAGTTACAGTGGTGTGGTGGAGTCACCTATGTCACCTGCAGTTACAGTGGTGTGGTGCAGTCACCTCTGTCACCTGTAGTTAAATTGGTGTGGTGAAGTCACCTCTGTCGCCTGTAGTTACAGTGGTGTGGTGGAGTCACATTTGTCACCTGTAGTTTCAGTGGTGTGGTGGAGTCACCTCTGTCACCCGTAGTTACAGTGGTGTGGTGGTAACCTCTGTCCCCTGTAGTTACAGTGGTGTGGTGGAGTCATCTCTGTCGACTGTAGTTGCAGTGGTGTGGTGGAGTCACCTCTGTCACCTGTAGTTACAGTGGTGTGGTGGAGTCACCTATGTCACCTGTAGTTACAGTGGTGTGGTGGAGTCACCTCTGTATCCTGTAGTTACAGTGTGGTGGAGTCACCTTTGTCACCTGTAGTTGCGGCGGTGCGGTGGATTCACCTCTGTCACCTGTAGTACAGTGGTGTGGTGCAGTCACCTCTGTCGCCTGTAGTTACAGTGGTGTGGTGGAGTCACATTTGCCACATGTAGCTGCAGTGGTGTGGTGGAGTCATCTGTGTCACCTGTAGTTGCAGTGGTGTTGTGGAGTCACCTGTGTCATCTGTAGTTGCAGTGGTGTGGTGGAGTCACCTGTGTCACCTGTAGTTGCAGTGGTGTGGTGATTCACCTCTGCCATCTGTAGTTACAGTGGTGTGGTGGTGTCACCTGTGTCACCTGTAGTTGCAGTGGTGTGGTGATTCACCTGTGTCACCTGTAGTTGCAGTGGTGTGGTGGAGTCACCTGTGTCACCTGTAGTTGCAGTGGTGTGGTGGAGTCACCTCTGTCTCCTGTAGTTACAGTGCTGTGGTGATTCACCTCTGTCACCTGTAGTTACAGTGGTGTCGTTGAGTCACCTTTGTCACCTGTAGTTACAGTGGTGTGATGGAGTCACCTCTGTCTCCTGTAGTTACAATGGTGTGGGGGAGCCACCTTTGTCACCTGTAATTACAGTGGTGTGGTGGAGTCACCTTTGTCACCTGTAGTTACAGTGGTGTGGTGGAGTCACCTTCGTCATCTGTAGTTACAGTTGTGTGGTGGAGTCACCTTTGTCACCTGCAGTTGCAGTGGTGTGGTGGAGTCACCTGTGTCACCTGTAGTTGCAGTGGTGTGGTGGAGTCACTTGTGTCACCTGTAGTTGCAGTGGTGTGGTGGAGTCACCTGTGTCACCTGTAGTTGCAGTGGTGTGGTGATTCACCTCTGTCACCTGTAGTTACAGTGGTGTGGTGGAGTCACCTATGTCACCTGTAGTTTCAGTGGTGTGGTGGAGTCACCCCTGTCACCTATAGTTACAGTGGTGTGGTGGAGTTACCTTTGTCACCTGTAGTTACAGTGGTGTGGTGGAGTCACCTATGTCACCTGCAGTTACAGTGGTGTGGTGCAGTCACCTCTGTCACCTGTAGTTAAATTGGTGTGGTGGAGTCACCTCTGTCGCCTGTAGTTACAGTGGTGTGGTGGAGTCACATTTGTCACCTGTAGTTTCAGTGGTGTGGTGGAGTCACCTCTGTCACCCGTAGTTACAGTGGTGTGGTGGAGTCATCTCTGTCGCCTGTAGTTGCAGTGGTGTGGTGGAGTCACCTCTGTCACCTGTAGTTACAGTGGTGTGGTGGAGTCACCTATGTCACCTGTAGTTACAGTGGTGTGGTGGAGTCACGTCTGTATCCTGTAGTTACAGTGTGGTGGATTCACCTTTGTCACCTGTAGTTGCGGCGGTGCGGTGGAGTCATCTCTGTCACCTGTAGTACAGTGGTGTGGTGCAGTCACCTCTGTCGCCTGTAGTTACAGTGGTGTGGTGGAGTCACATTTGCCACATGTAGCTGCAGTGGTGTGGTGGAGTCACCTCTGTCACCTGTAGTTACAGTGGTGTGGGGGAGTCACCTCTGTCACCTGTAGTAACAGAGGAGTGGTGGACTTACCTCTGTCACCTGTAGTTACAGTGGTGTGGTGGAGTCACCTCTGACCCCTGTAGTTACAGTGGTGCGGTGGAGTCACCTCTGTCACCTGTAGTAACAGAGGAGTGGTAGACTTACCTCTGTCACCTGTAGTTACAGTGGTGTGGTGGAGTCACCTCTGTCACCTGTAGTAACAGAGGAGTGGTGGAGTCACCTTTGTCACCTGCAGTTGCAGTGGTGTGGTAGAGTCACCTGTGTCACCTGTAGTTACAGTGGTGTGGTGGAGTCACCTCTGTCACCTGTAGCTACAGTGGTGTGGTGGAATCACCTCTGTCTCCTGTAATTACAGTGGTGTGGTGGAGTCACCTTTGTCACCTGCAGTTGCAGTGGTGTGGTGGAGTCATCTGTGTCACCTGTAGTTGCAGTGGTGTGGTGGAGTCACCTATGTCACCTGTAGTTGCAGTGGTGTGGTGGAGTCACCTGTGTCACCTGTAGTTGCAGTGGTGTGGTGATTCACCTCTGTCATCTGTAGTTACAGTGGTGTGGTGGAGTCACTTGTGTCACCTGTAGTTGCAGTGGTGTGGTGATTTACCTGTGTCACCTGTAGTTGCAGTGGTGTGGTGGAGTCACCTGTGTCACCCGTAGTTGGAGTGGTGTGGTGGAGTCACCTCTCTCTCCTGGAGTTACAGTGGAGTGGTGATTTACCTCTGTCACCTGTAGTTACAGTGGTGTCGTGGAGTCACCTTTGTCACCTGTAGTTACAGTGCTGTGATGGAGTCACCTCTGTCTCCTGTAGTTACAATGGTGTGGTGGACCCACCTTTGTCACCTGTAATTACAGTGGTGTGGTGGAGTCACCTTTGTCACCTGTAGTTACATTGGTGTGGTGGAGTCACCTTCGTCATCTGTAGTTACGGTGGTGTGGTGGAGTCACCTTTGTCACCTGCAGTTGCAGTGGTGTGGTGGAGTCACCTGTGTCACCTGTAGTTGCAGTGGTGTGGTGGAGTCACCTGTGTCACCTGTAGTTGCAGTGGTGTGGTGGAGTCAACTGTGTCACCTGTAGTTGCAGTGGTGTGGTGATTCACCTCTGTCACCTGTAGTTACAGTGGTGTGGAGGAGTCACCTGTGTCAACTGTAGTTGCAGTGGTGTGGTGATTCACCTGTGTCACCTGTAGTTGCAGTGGTGTGGTGGAGTCACCTGTGTCACCTGTAGTTGCAGTGGTGTGGTGGAGTCACCTCTGTCTCTTGTAGTTACAGTGGAGTGGTGATTCACCTCTGTCACCTGTAGTTACAGTGGTGTCGTGGAGTCACCTTTGTCACCTGTAGTTACAGTGGTGTGGTGGAGTCACCTCTCTCACCTGTAATTACAGTGGTGTGGTGGAGTCACCTTTGTCACCTGTAGTTACAGTGGTGTGGTGGAGTCACCTTCGTCATCTGTAGATACAGTGGTGTGGTGGAGTCACCTTTGTCACCTGTAGTTACAGTGGAGTGGTGGTAACCTCTGTCACCTGTAGTTACAGTGGTGTGGTGGAGTCACCTTTGTCACCTGTAGTTACAGTGGTGTGGTGGAGTCACATCTGTCATCTGTAGTTACAGTTGTGTGGTGGAGTCACCTCTGTCACCTGTAGTTACAGTGGTGTCGTGGAGTCACCTCTGTCACCTCTAGTTACAGTGGTGTGGTGGAGTCACCTCTGTCTCCTGTAGTTACAGTGGTGTCTTGGAGTCACCTCTGTCACCCGTAGTTACAGTGGTGTGGTGGAGTCACCTCTGTCTCCTGTAGTTTCAGTGGTGAGGTGGAGTCACCTTTGTCACCTATAGTTGCAGTGGTGTGGTGCAGTCACCTCTGTCACCTGAATTTAAAATGGTGTGGTGGAGTCACCTCTGTCTCCTGTAGTTACAGTGGTGTGGTGCAGTCACCTCTGTCACCTGTATTTAAAATGGTGTGGTGGAGTCACCTCTGTCTCCTGTAGTTAAAGTAGTGTGGTGGAGTCACCTCTGTCACCTGTAGTTACAGTGGTGTGGTGGAGTCAGCTCTGTCACCTGTAGTAACAGAGGAGTGGTGGACTTACCTCTGTCACCTGTAGTTACAGTGGTGTGGTGGAGTCACCTCTGTCCCTTGTAGTTACAGTGGTGCGGTGGAGTCACCTCTGTCACCTGTAGTAACAGAGGAGTGGTAGACTTACCTCTGTCACTTGTAGTTACAGTGGTGTGGTGGAGTCACCTCTGTCACCTGTAGTAACAGAGGAGTGGTAGAGTCACCTTTGTCAGCTGAAGTTGCAGTGGTGTGGTGGAGTCACCTGTGTCACCTGTAGTTACAGTGGTGTGGTGGAGTCACCTTTGTCACCTGTAGTTTCAGTGGTGTGGTAGAGTCACCTGTGTCACGTGTAGTTACAGTGGTGTGATGGAGTCACCTCTGTCACCTGTAGTAACAGAGGAGTGGTGGAGTCACATTTGTCACCTGATGTTGCAGTGGTGTGGTGGAGTCACCTGTGTCACCTGTAGTTACAGTGGTGTGGTGGAGTCACCTTTGTCACCTGTAGTTTCAGTGGTGTGGTAGAGTCACCTGTGTCACCTGTAGTTACAGTGGTGTGGTGGAATCACCTCTGTCTCCTGTAGTTACAGTGGTGTGGTGGAGTCACCTTTGTCACCTGCAGTTGCAGTGGTGTGGTGAGTCATCTGTGTCACCTGTAGTTGCAGTGGTGTGGTGGAGTCACCTGTGTCACCTGTAGTTGCAGTGGTGTGGTTGAGTCACCTGTGTCACCTGTAGTTGAAGTGGTGTGGTGATTCACCTCTGTCATCTGTAGTTACAGTGGTGTGGTGGAGTCACCTGTGTCACCTGTAGTTGCAGTGGTGTGGTGATTCACCTGTGTCACCTGTAGTTGCAGTGGTGTGGTGGAGTCACCTGTGTCACCTGTAGTTGCAGTGGTGTGGGGGAGTCACCTGTGTCTCCTGTAGTTACAGTAGTGTGGTGATTTACCTCTGTCACCTGTAGTTACAGTGGTGTCGTGGAGTCACCTTTGTCACCTGTAGTTACAGTGGTGTGATGGAGTCACCTCTGTCTCCTGTAGTTACAATGGTGTGGTGGAGCCACCTTTGTCACCTGTAATTACAGTGGTGTGGTGGAGTCACCTTTGTGACCTCTAGTTACAGTGGTGTGGTGGAGTCACCTTCGTCATCTGTAGTTACAGTGGTGTGGTGGAGTCACCTTTGTCACCTGCAGTTGCAGCGGTGTGGTGGAGTCACCTGTGTCACCTGTAGCTGCAGTGGTGTGGTGGAGTCACCTGTGTCACCTGTAGTTGCAGTGGTGTGGTGGAGTCACCTGTGTCACCTGTAGTTGCAGTGGTGTGGTGACTCACCTCTGTCACCTGTAGTTACAGTGGTGTGGTGGAGTCACCTATGTCACCTGTAGTTTCAGTGGTGTGGTGGAGTCACTCCTGTCACCTGTAGTTACAGTGGTGTGGTGGAGTTACCTTTGTCACCTGTGGTTACAGTGGTGTGGTGGAGTCACCTATGTCACCTGCAGTTACAGTGGTGTGGTGCAGTCACCTCTAACACCTGTATTTAAATTGGAGTGGTGGAGTCACCTCTGTCGCCTGTAGTTACAGTGGAGTGGTGGAGTCACATTTGGCACCTGTAGTTTCAGTGGTGTGGTGGAGTCACCTCTGTCACCTGTAGTTACAGTGGTGTGGTGGTAACCTCTGTCCCCTGTAGTTACAGTGGTGTGGTGGAGTCACCTCTGTCGCCTGCAGTTGCAGTGGTGTGGTGGAGTCACCTCTGTCACCTGTAGTTACAGTGGTGTGGTGGAGTCACCTATGTCACCTGTAGTTACAGTGGTGTGGTGGAGTCACCTCTGTATCCTGTAGTTACAGTGTGGTGGAGTCACCTTTGTCACCTGTAGTTGCGGTGGTGCGGTGGAGTCACCTCTGTCACCTGTAGTTACAGTGGTGTGGTGCAGTCACCTCTGTCACCTGTAGTTACAGTGGTGTGGTGGAGTCACCTCTGACCCCTGTAGTTACAGTGGTGCGGTGGAGTCACCTCTGTCACCTGTAGTAACAGAGGAGTGGTAGACTTACCTCTGTCACCTGTAGTTACAGTGGTGTGGTGGAGTCACCTCTGTCACCTGTAGTAACAGAGGAGTGGTGGAGTCACCTTTGTCACCTGCAGTTGCAGTGGTGTGGTAGAGTCACCTGTGTCACCTGTAGTTACAGTGGTGTGGTGGAGTCACCTCTGTCACCTGTAGCTACAGTGGTGTGGTGGAATCACCTCTGTCTCCTGTAATTACAGTGGTGTGGTGGAGTCACCTTTGTCACCTGCAGTTGCAGTGGTGTGGTGGAGTCATCTGTGTCACCTGTAGTTGCAGTGGTGTGGTGGAGTCACCTATGTCACCTGTAGTTGCAGTGGTGTGGTGGAGTCACCTGTGTCACCTGTAGTTGCAGTGGTGTGGTGATTCACCTCTGTCATCTGTAGTTACAGTGGTGTGGTGGAGTCACTTGTGTCACCTGTAGTTGCAGTGGTGTGGTGATTTACCTGTGTCACCTGTAGTTGCAGTGGTGTGGTGGAGTCACCTGTGTCACCCGTAGTTGGAGTGGTGTGGTGGAGTCACCTCTCTCTCCTGGAGTTACAGTGGAGTGGTGATTTACCTCTGTCACCTGTAGTTACAGTGGTGTCGTGGAGTCACCTTTGTCACCTGTAGTTACAGTGCTGTGATGGAGTCACCTCTGTCTCCTGTAGTTACAATGGTGTGGTGGACCCACCTTTGTCACCTGTAATTACAGTGGTGTGGTGGAGTCACCTTTGTCACCTGTAGTTACATTGGTGTGGTGGAGTCACCTTCGTCATCTGTAGTTACGGTGGTGTGGTGGAGTCACCTTTGTCACCTGCAGTTGCAGTGGTGTGGTGGAGTCACCTGTGTCACCTGTAGTTGCAGTGGTGTGGTGGAGTCACCTGTGTCACCTGTAGTTGCAGTGGTGTGGTGGAGTCAACTGTGTCACCTGTAGTTGCAGTGGTGTGGTGATTCACCTCTGTCACCTGTAGTTACAGTGGTGTGGAGGAGTCACCTGTGTCAACTGTAGTTGCAGTGGTGTGGTGATTCACCTGTGTCACCTGTAGTTGCAGTGGTGTGGTGGAGTCACCTGTGTCACCTGTAGTTGCAGTGGTGTGGTGGAGTCACCTCTGTCTCTTGTAGTTACAGTGGAGTGGTGATTCACCTCTGTCACCTGTAGTTACAGTGGTGTCGTGGAGTCACCTTTGTCACCTGTAGTTACAGTGGTGTGGTGGAGTCACCTCTCTCACCTGTAATTACAGTGGTGTGGTGGAGTCACCTTTGTCACCTGTAGTTACAGTGGTGTGGTGGAGTCACCTTCGTCATCTGTAGATACAGTGGTGTGGTGGAGTCACCTTTGTCACCTGTAGTTACAGTGGAGTGGTGGTAACCTCTGTCACCTGTAGTTACAGTGGTGTGGTGGAGTCACCTTTGTCACCTGTAGTTACAGTGGTGTGGTGGAGTCACATCTGTCATCTGTAGTTACAGTTGTGTGGTGGAGTCACCTCTGTCACCTGTAGTTACAGTGGTGTCGTGGAGTCACCTCTGTCACCTCTAGTTACAGTGGTGTGGTGGAGTCACCTCTGTCTCCTGTAGTTACAGTGGTGTCTTGGAGTCACCTCTGTCACCCGTAGTTACAGTGGTGTGGTGGAGTCACCTCTGTCTCCTGTAGTTTCAGTGGTGAGGTGGAGTCACCTTTGTCACCTATAGTTGCAGTGGTGTGGTGCAGTCACCTCTGTCACCTGAATTTAAAATGGTGTGGTGGAGTCACCTCTGTCTCCTGTAGTTACAGTGGTGTGGTGCAGTCACCTCTGTCACCTGTATTTAAAATGGTGTGGTGGAGTCACCTCTGTCTCCTGTAGTTAAAGTAGTGTGGTGGAGTCACCTCTGTCACCTGTAGTTACAGTGGTGTGGTGGAGTCAGCTCTGTCACCTGTAGTAACAGAGGAGTGGTGGACTTACCTCTGTCACCTGTAGTTACAGTGGTGTGGTGGAGTCACCTCTGTCCCTTGTAGTTACAGTGGTGCGGTGGAGTCACCTCTGTCACCTGTAGTAACAGAGGAGTGGTAGACTTACCTCTGTCACTTGTAGTTACAGTGGTGTGGTGGAGTCACCTCTGTCACCTGTAGTAACAGAGGAGTGGTAGAGTCACCTTTGTCAGCTGAAGTTGCAGTGGTGTGGTGGAGTCACCTGTGTCACCTGTAGTTACAGTGGTGTGGTGGAGTCACCTTTGTCACCTGTAGTTTCAGTGGTGTGGTAGAGTCACCTGTGTCACGTGTAGTTACAGTGGTGTGATGGAGTCACCTCTGTCACCTGTAGTAACAGAGGAGTGGTGGAGTCACATTTGTCACCTGATGTTGCAGTGGTGTGGTGGAGTCACCTGTGTCACCTGTAGTTACAGTGGTGTGGTGGAGTCACCTTTGTCACCTGTAGTTTCAGTGGTGTGGTAGAGTCACCTGTGTCACCTGTAGTTACAGTGGTGTGGTGGAATCACCTCTGTCTCCTGTAGTTACAGTGGTGTGGTGGAGTCACCTTTGTCACCTGCAGTTGCAGTGGTGTGGTGAGTCATCTGTGTCACCTGTAGTTGCAGTGGTGTGGTGGAGTCACCTGTGTCACCTGTAGTTGCAGTGGTGTGGTTGAGTCACCTGTGTCACCTGTAGTTGAAGTGGTGTGGTGATTCACCTCTGTCATCTGTAGTTACAGTGGTGTGGTGGAGTCACCTGTGTCACCTGTAGTTGCAGTGGTGTGGTGATTCACCTGTGTCACCTGTAGTTGCAGTGGTGTGGTGGAGTCACCTGTGTCACCTGTAGTTGCAGTGGTGTGGGGGAGTCACCTGTGTCTCCTGTAGTTACAGTAGTGTGGTGATTTACCTCTGTCACCTGTAGTTACAGTGGTGTCGTGGAGTCACCTTTGTCACCTGTAGTTACAGTGGTGTGATGGAGTCACCTCTGTCTCCTGTAGTTACAATGGTGTGGTGGAGCCACCTTTGTCACCTGTAATTACAGTGGTGTGGTGGAGTCACCTTTGTGACCTCTAGTTACAGTGGTGTGGTGGAGTCACCTTCGTCATCTGTAGTTACAGTGGTGTGGTGGAGTCACCTTTGTCACCTGCAGTTGCAGCGGTGTGGTGGAGTCACCTGTGTCACCTGTAGCTGCAGTGGTGTGGTGGAGTCACCTGTGTCACCTGTAGTTGCAGTGGTGTGGTGGAGTCACCTGTGTCACCTGTAGTTGCAGTGGTGTGGTGACTCACCTCTGTCACCTGTAGTTACAGTGGTGTGGTGGAGTCACCTATGTCACCTGTAGTTTCAGTGGTGTGGTGGAGTCACTCCTGTCACCTGTAGTTACAGTGGTGTGGTGGAGTTACCTTTGTCACCTGTGGTTACAGTGGTGTGGTGGAGTCACCTATGTCACCTGCAGTTACAGTGGTGTGGTGCAGTCACCTCTAACACCTGTATTTAAATTGGAGTGGTGGAGTCACCTCTGTCGCCTGTAGTTACAGTGGAGTGGTGGAGTCACATTTGGCACCTGTAGTTTCAGTGGTGTGGTGGAGTCACCTCTGTCACCTGTAGTTACAGTGGTGTGGTGGTAACCTCTGTCCCCTGTAGTTACAGTGGTGTGGTGGAGTCACCTCTGTCGCCTGCAGTTGCAGTGGTGTGGTGGAGTCACCTCTGTCACCTGTAGTTACAGTGGTGTGGTGGAGTCACCTATGTCACCTGTAGTTACAGTGGTGTGGTGGAGTCACCTCTGTATCCTGTAGTTACAGTGTGGTGGAGTCACCTTTGTCACCTGTAGTTGCGGTGGTGCGGTGGAGTCACCTCTGTCACCTGTAGTTACAGTGGTGTGGTGCAGTCACCTCTGTCGCCTGTAGTTACAGTGGTGTGGTGGATTCACATTTGCCACCTGTAGTTGCAGTGGTGTGGTGGAGTCACCTCTGTCACCTGTAGTTACAGTGGTGTGGGGGAGTCACATCTGTCACCTGTAGTAACAGAGGAGTGGTGGACTTACCTCTGTCACCTGTAGTTACTGTGGTGTGGTGGAGTCACCTCTGACCCCTGTAGTTACAGTGGTGTGGGGGAGTCACCTCTGTCACCTGTAGTAACAGAGGAGTGGTGGACTTACCTCTGTCACCTGTAGTTACAGTGGTGTGGTGGAGTCACCTCTGTCACCTGTAGTAACAGGGGAGTGGTGGAGTCACCTTTGTCACCTGTAGTTGCAGTGGTGTGGTGGAGTCACCTGTGTCACTTGTAGTTACAGTGGTGTGGTGGAGTCACCTCTGTCACCTGTAGTTACAGTGGTGTGGTGGAGTCACCTTTGTCACCTGTAGTTGCAGTGGTGTGGTAGAGTCACCTGTGTCACCTGTAGGTACAGTGGTGTGGTGGAGTCACCTGTGTCACCTGTAGTTGCAGTGGTGTGGTGGAGTCACCTGTGTCACCTGTAGTTGCAGTGGTGTGGCGATTCACCTCTGTCATCTGTAGTTACAGTGGTGTGGTGGAGTCACTTGTGTCACCTGTAGTTGCAGTTGTGTGGTGATTCACCTGTGTCACCTGTAGTTGCAGTGGTGTGGTGGAGTCACCTGTGTCACCTGTAGTTGCAGTGGTGTGGTGGAGTCACCTCTCTCTCCTGTAGTTACAGTGATGTGGTGATTCACCTCTGTCACCTGTAGTTACAGTGGTGTCGTGGAGTCACCTTTGTCACCTGTAGTTACAGTGGTGTGATGGAGTCACCTCTGTCTCCTGCAGTTACAATGGTGTGGTGGAGCCACCTTTGTCACCTGTAATTACAGTGGTGTGGTGGAGTCACCTTTGTCACTTCTAGTTACAGTGGTGTGGTGGAGTCACCTTCGTCATCTGTAGTTACAGTGGTGTGGTGGAGTCACCTTTGTCACCTGCAGTTGCAGTGGTGTGGTGGAGTCACCTGTGTCACCTGTAATTGCAGTGGTGTGGTGGTGTCACCTGTGTCACCTGTAGTTGCAGTGGTGTGGTGGAGTCACCTGTGTCACCTGTAGTTACAGTTGTGTGGTGGAGTCACCTCTGTCTCCTGTAGTTTCAGTGGTGAGGTGGAGTCACATTTGTCACCTATAGTTGCAGTGGTGTGGTGCAGTCACCTCTGTCACCTGTATTTAAAATGGTGTGGTGGAGTCACCTCTGTCTCCTGTAGTTACAGTGGTGTGGTGCAGTCACCTCTGTCACCTGTATTTAAAATGGTGTGGTGAGTCACTTCTGTCTCCTGTAGTTAAAGTAGTGTGGTGGAGTCACCTCTGTCACCTGTAGTTACAGTGGTGTGGTGGAGTCACCTCTGTCACCTGTAGTTACAGTGGTGTGGTGGTGTCACCTCTGTCACCTGTAGTAACAGAGGAGTGGTGGACTTACCTCTGTCACCTGTAGTTACAGTGGTGTGGTGGAGTCACCTCTGTCCCTTGTAGTTACAGTGGTGCGGTGGAGTCACCTCTGTCACCTGTAGTAACAGAGGAGTGGTAGACTTACCTCTGTCACTTGTAGTTACAGTGGTGTGGTTGAGTCACCTCTGTGACCTGTAGTAACAGAGGAGTGGTGGAGTCACCTTTGTCAGCCTTAGTTGCATTGGTGTGGTGGAATCACCTGTGTCACCTGTAGTTACAGTGGTGTGGTGGAGTCACCTTTGTCACCTGTAGTTTCAGTGGTGTGGTAGAGTCACCTGTGTCACCTGTAGTTACAGTGGTGTGGTGGAGTCACCTCTGTCACCTGTAGTAACAGAGGAGTGGTGGAGTCACCTTTGTCACCTGAAGCTGCAGTGGTGTGGTGGAGTCACCTGTGTCACCTGTAGTTACAGTGGTGTGGTGGAGTCACGTTTGTCACCTGTAGTTTCAGTGGTGTGGTAGAGTCACCTGTGTCACCTGTAGTTACAGTGGTGTAGTGGAATCACCTCTGTCTCCTGTAGTTACAGTGGTGTGGTGGAGTCACCTTTGTCACCTGCAGTTGCAGTGGTGTGGTGGAGTCATCTGTGTCACCTGTAGTTGCAGTGGTGTGGTGGAGTCACCTGTGTCACCTGTAGTTGCAGTGGTGTGGTGATTCACCTCTGTCATCTGTAGTTACAGTGGTGTGGTGGAGTCACCTGTGTCACCTGTAGTTGCAGTGGTGTGGTGATTCACCTGTGTCACCTGTAGTTGCAGTGGTGTGGTGGAGTCACCTGTGTCACCTGTAGTTGCAGTGGTGTGGGGGAGTCACCTGTGTCTCCTGTAGTTACAGTGGTGTGGTGATTCACCTCTGTCACCTGTAGTTACAGTGGTGTCGTGGAGTCACCTTTGTCACCTGTAGTTACAGTGGTGTGATGGAGTCACCTCTGTCTCCTGTAGTTACAATGGTGTGGTGGAGCCACCTTTGTCACCTGTAATTACAGTGGTGTGGTGGAGTCACCTTTGTCACCTCTAGTTACAGTGGTGTGGTGGAGTCACCTTCGTCATCTGTAGTTACAGTGGTGTGGTGGAGTCACCTTTGTCGCCTGCAGTTGCAGCGGTGTGGTGGAGTCACCTGTGTCACCTGTAGTTGCAGTGGTGTGGTGGAGTCACCTGTGTCACCTGTAGTTGCAGTGGTGTGGTGGAGTCACCTGTGTCACCTGTAGTTGCAGTGGTGTGGTGACTCACCTCTGTCACCTGTAGTTACAGTGGTGTGGTGGAGTCACCTATGTCACCTGTAGTTTCAGTGGTGTGGTGGAGTCACTCCTGTCACCTGTAGTTACAGTGGTGTGGTGGAGTTACATTTGTCACCTGTGGTTACAGTGGTGTGGTGGAGTCACCTATGTCACCTGCAGTTACAGTTTTGTGGTGCAGTCACCTCTGTCACCTGTAGTTAAATTGGAGTGGTGGAGTCACCTCTGTCGCCTGTAGTTACAGTGGTGTGGTGGAGTCACATTTGGCACCTGTAGTTTCAGTGGTGTGGTGGAGTCACCTCTGTCACCTGTAGTTACAGTGGTGTGGTGGTAACCTCTGTCCCCTGTAGTTACAGTGGTGTGGTGGAGTCACCTCTGTCGCCTGTAGTTGCAGTGGTGTGGTGGAGTCACCTCTGTCACCTGTAGTAACAGTGGTGTGCTGGAGTCACCTATGTCACCTGTAGTTACAGTGGTGTGGTGGAGTCACCTCTGTATCCTGTAGTTACAGTGTGGAGTCACCTTTGTCACCTGTAGTTGCGGTGGTGCGGTGGAGTCACCTCTGTCACCTGTAGTTACAGTGGTGCGGTGGAGTCACCTCTGTCACCTGTAGTAACAGAGGAGTGGTAGACTTACCTCTGTCACCTGTAGTTACAGTGGTGTGGTGGAGTCACCTCTGTCACCTGTAGTAACAGGGGAGTGGTGGAGTCACCTTTGTCACCTGTAGTTGCAGTGGTGTGGTGGAGTCACCTGTGTCACTTGTAGTTACAGTGGTGTGGTGGAGTCACCTCTGTCACCTCTAGTTACAGTGGTGTGGTGGAGTCACCTTTGTCACCTGTAGTTGCAGTGGTGTGGTAGAGTCACCTGTGTCACCTGTAGGTACAGTGGTGTGGTGGAGTCACCTGTGTCACCTGTAGTTGCAGTGGTGTGGTGGAGTCACCTGTGTCACCTGTAGTTGCAGTGGTGTGGCGATTCACCTCTGTCATCTGTAGTTACAGTGGTGTGGTGGAGTCACTTGTGTCACCTGTAGTTGCAGTGGTGTGGTGATTCACCTGTGTCACCTGTAGTTGCAGTGGTGTGGTGGAGTCACCTGTGTCACCTGTAGTTGCAGTGGTGTGGTGGAGTCACCTCTCTCTCCTGTAGTTACAGTGATGTGGTGATTCACCTCTGTCACCTGTAGTTACAGTGGTGTCGTGGAGTCACCTTTGTCACCTGTAGTTACAGTGGTGTGATGGAGTCACCTCTGTCTCCTGCAGTTACAATGGTGTGGTGGAGCCACCTTTGTCACCTGTAATTACAGTGGTGTGGTGGAGTCACCTTTGTCACTTGTAGTTACAGTGGTGTGGTGGAGTCACCTTCGTCATCTGTAGTTACAGTGGTGTGGTGGAGTCACCTTTGTCACCTGCAGTTGCAGTGGTGTGGTGGAGTCACCTGTGTCACCTGTAGTTGCAGTGGTGTGGTGGAGTCACCTGTGTCACCTGTAGTTGCAGTGGTGTGGTGGAGTCACCTGTGTCACCTGTAGTTGCAGTGGTGTGGTGATTCACCTATGTCACCTGTAGTTACATTAGTGTGGTGGAGTCACCTGTGTCAACTGTAGTTGCAGTGGTGTGGTGATTCACCTGTGTCACCTGTACTTGTAGTGGTGTGGTGGAGTCACCTGTGTCACCTGTAGTTGCAGTGGTGTGGTGGAGTCACCTCTGTCTCCTGTAGTTACAGTGGTGTGGTGATTCACCTCTGTCACCTGTAGTTACAGTGGTGTGGTGGAGTCACCTTTGTCACCTGTAGTTACAGTGGTGTGGTGGAGTCACCTTCGTCATCTGTAGGTACAGTGTTGTGGTGGAGTCACCTTTGTCACCTGTAGTTATAGTGGTGTGGTGGTAACCTCTGTCACCTGTAGTTACAGTGGTGTGGTGGAGTCACCTCTGTCACCTGTAGTTACAGTGGTGTGGTGCAGTCACCTCTGTCACCTGTAGTTAAAATATTGTGGTGGAGTCACCTCTGTCACCTGTAGTTACAGTGGTGTGGTGGAGTCACCTTTGTCACCTGTAGTTACAGTGGTGTGGTGGAGTCACCTCTGTCACCTGTAGTTACAGTTGTGTGGTGGAGTCTCCTCTGTCACCTGTAGTTACAGTGGTGTCGTGGAGTCACCTCTGTCACCTGTAGTTACAGTGGTGTGGTGGAGTCACCTCTGTCTCCTGTAGTTACAGTGGTGTCGTGGAGTCACCTCTGTCACCTGTAGTTACAGTGGTGTTGTGGAGTCACCTCTGTCTCCTGTAGTTTCATTGGTGAGGTGGAGTCACCTTTGTCACCTGTAGTTACAGTTGTGTGGTGGAGTCACCTCTGTCACCTGTAGTTACAGTGGTGTGGTGGAGTCACCTCTGTCACCTGTAGTTAAAATGGTGTGGTGGAGTCACCTCTGTCTCCTGTAGTTATAGTGGTGTGGTGGAGTCACCTCTGTCACCTGTAGTTACAGTGGTGTGGTGCAGTCACCTCTGTCACCTGTAGTTAAAATGGTGTGGTGGCGTCACCTCTGTCTCCTGTAGTTACAGTAGTGTGGTGGAGTCACCTCTGTCACCTGTAGTTACAGTGGTGTGGTGGAGTCACCTCTGTCACCTGTAGTTACAGTGGTGTGGTGGAGTCACCTCTGTCACCTGTAGTAACAGAGGAGTGGTGGACTTACCTCTGTCACCTGTAGTTACAGTGGTGTGGTGGAGTCACCTCTGTCCCTTGTAGTTACAGTGGTGCGGTGGAGTCACCTCTGTCACCTGTAGTAACAGAGGAGTGGTAGACTTACCTCTGTCACCTGTAGTTACAGTGGTGTGGTGGAGTCACCTCTGTCACCTGTAGTAACAGAGGAGTGGTGGAGTCACCTTTGTCACCTGTAGTTGCAGTGGTGTGGTGGAGTCACCTGTGTCACCTGTAGTTACAGTGGTGTTGTGGAGTCACCTTTGTCACCTGTAGTTGCAGTGGTGTGGTAGAGTCACCTGTGTCACCTGTAGTTACAGTGGTGTGGTGGAGTCACCTCTGTGACCTGTAGCTACAGTGGTGTGGTGGAATCACCTCTGTCTTCTGTAGTTACAGTGGCGTGGTGGGGTCACCTTTGTCACCTGTAGTTGCAGTGGTGTGGTGGAGTCATCTGTGTCACCTGTAGTTGCAGTGGTGTGGTGGAGTCACCTGTGTCACCTGTAGTTGCAGTGGTGTGGTGGAGTCACCTGTGTCACCTGTCGTTGCAGTGGTGTGGTGATTCACCTCTGTCATCTGTAGTTACAGTGGTGTGGTGGAGTCACCTGTGTCACCTGTAGTTGCAGTGGTGTGGTGATTCACCTGTGTCACCTGTAGTTGCAGTGGTGTGGTGGAGTCACCTGTGTCACCTGTAGTTGCAGTGGTGTGGGGGAGTCACCTCTGTCTTCTGTAGTTACAGTGGTGTGGTGATTTACCTCTGTCACCTGTAGTTACAGTGGTGTCGTGGAGTCACATTTGTCACCTGTAGTTACAGTGGTGTGATGGAGTTACCTCTGTCTCCTGTAGTTACAATGGTGTGGTGGAGCCACCTTTGTCACCTGTAATTACAGTAGTGTGGTGGAGTCACCTTTGTCACCTTTAGTTACAGTTGTGTGGTGGAGTCAACATCGTCATCTGTAGTTACAGTGGTGTGGTGGAGTCACCTTTGTCACCTGCAGTTGCAGTGGTGTGGTGGAGTCACCTGTGTCACCTGTAGTTGCAGTGGTGTGGTGGAGTCACCTGTGTCACCTGTAGTTGCAGTGGTGTGGTGGAGTCACCTGTGTCACCTGTATTTGCAGTGGTGTGGTGATTCTCCTCTGTCACCTGTAGTTACAGTGGTGTGGTGGAGTCACCTATGTCACCTGTAGTTACAGTGGTGTGGTGGAGTTACCTTTGTCACCTGTGGTTACAGTAGTGTGGTGGAGTCACCTATGTCACCTGCAGTTACAGTGGTGTGGTGCAGTCACCTCTGTCACCTGTAGTTAAATTGGTGTGGTGGAGTCACCTCTGTCGCCTGTAGTTACAGTGGTGTGGTGGAGTCACATTTGTCACCTGTAGTTTCAGTGGTGTGGTGGAGTCACCTCTGTCACCTGTAGTTACAGTGGTGTGGTGGTAACCTCTCCCCTGTAGTTACAGTGGTGTGGTGGAGTCACCTCTGTCGCCTGCAGTTGCAGTGGTGTGGTGGAGTCACCTTAGTCACCTGTAATTACAGTGGTGTGGTGGAGTCACCTATGTCACCTGTAGTTACAGTGGTGTGGTGGAGTCACCTCTGTCTCCTGTAGTTACAGTGTGGTGGAGTCATCTTTGTCACCTGTAGTTGCGGTGGTGCGGTGGAGTCACCTCTGTCACCTGTAGTTACAGTGGTGTGGTGGAGTCACCTCTGTCACCTGTAGTAACAGAGGAGTGGTGGACTTACCTCTGTCACCTGTAGTTACAGTGGTGTGGTGGAGTCACCTCTGTCCCCTGTAGTTACAGTGGTGCGGTGGAGTCACCTCTGTCACCTGTAGTAAAAGAGGAGAGGTAGACTTACCTCTGTCACCTGTAGTTACAGTGGTGTGGTGGAGTCACCTCTGTCCCCTGTAGTTACAGTGGTGTGGTGGAGTCACCTCTGTCACCTGTAGTAACAGAGGAGTGGTGGAGTCACTTTTGTCACCTGTAGTTGCAGTGGTGTGGTGGAGTCACCTGTGTCACCTGTAGTTACAGTGGTGTGGTGGAGTCACCTCTGTCACCTGTAGTTACAGTGGTCAGTCGTCACGTGAGGTCACAGACCCTGAGCTGCTTTGGGGATTAGTGTGGACGGTTACAAAGCATGGCTTGCTTCTGCAGTGTTTTAAAAATTGAGGTTGGAGAGTTGAAGGAGGAGGTCTTGCTTCTCCAGGAGGAGATTAGGAGGCTGAAGGACCACTTCAATGGGTCTGGGAGAGAGTGTGAGGTGGCTGGAGTTGTGGGGAATGAGGCTTCTAGCAGCGAGGTGCAGTCTGTCTCTCGCTGTGAGGAGGCTGTAGTTGGGGAGGCAGCAACGGCTACCAGCAGTGAGGTGCAGCCCAGCACCTGCTACAAGTGGCGAGTAGTTCACAGTAATGGAAGGCGCATCAGAGTAAGGAAAGTTAAGAGTGAAGATCTGAAGGTAGGAAATCGCTTCTCTGTTCTTCAGGATGAATGTACTTCAGTGGCCAGTGAAGGTAAGGGTACTACTGCCCCTGCTAATGGAGGTAAGCGCATTCTTGTGGTTGGTGACTCTCAGGTAAGATACATTGACCGTGCTTTTTGTAATAGGAATAAGAAGATGAGAGATAGAGTGTGCTTCCCTGGAGCTGGTGTTGGGGACATTGTCAACAGGCTGGATAATATCATGTCAGGTAATGGGAGCAAGCCCATTATCTGTCTCAGTGCTGGTGGAAATGATATTGGGAAGGGTAGGAGAGAAGAGCTGCTAGATAAGTACAGGTCAGCTATAGATTTCATTAAGTCTAAGGGAGGGATCCCAATCATATGTAGCATCTTGCCTAGAAGGGGAGTAGGAAATGAATGGTTGTCTAGGGCAATTGGTGTAAATTGCTGGCTAGACAGATACTGCAAGGAACTTGCAGTCCCATTCATTGACAACTGGAACAACTTTTATGGCAAACATGATATGTATGCAAGGGATGGGGTACATCTCTCTGGGGCTGGGGTGGTAGCACTTGCAGACTCGATTGAGAAGGCCATTGGTGAAATGGCTATGATTTTAAACTGATGGAAGATAGAGGTATGGGTGTGTGTGGGAAACAAGCAGGTTGCAACACTTGGGTTGGAAACAGTAAATGTATAAAAGGCATTCAGCATGAAGTTATAAATAAAGACAATAGATCAGGTCAGCAAACAAAGGGGGACAGCAGTGGGCAGCAAGGGACTAGCTCCCTTAAGGTTTACTATACTAATAGCAGGAGTGTAAGAAATAAGATAGATGAGCTAAGATTAATTGCAAGTGCAGGAAACATAGATATTATTGCTATAACAGAGACCTGGCTCAATCTGAAAGATAGAGAGATGCCCTCTGAATGTCACATACAAGGCTATAAATTATTCCACTCTGACAGGGTCAACAGGAAAGGTGGTGGAGTAGCGATATATGTCAGAGACAATTTAAATTGTTGTGTTAGACAAGATATTAAATTAGAAGCGTCAGCCACTGAATCTGTTTGGTTACAGCTTCTCGAGGGCCGAGAAAAACTAATTTTGGGTGTGATTTACAGGGCCCCAAATCTTGATAGGGAGTGCAGTAAACTTCTATGGGACGAAATTCGTAAGGCATCTACATACGAAAATGTTGTGCTAATGGGAGATTTCAACTATAGACAGATTGACTGGAGCAATTTGACAGGAAATTTAGAGTCAGGTGACTTTCTTGATACGATCCAGGATTGTTTTTTAAAACAGTTTGTGACAGAGCCAACTAGGGGAAATAATCTCCTTGACTTGGTTCTTGCCAGTAGGGAAACACTAATTAATAATCTTGAGGTTAATGATGAGCTTGGGGAAAGTGATCACAAATCACTCAGTTTTAATATATCATGGAATTCCCCTAATAATGGCAATCAAGTCTCCGTCCCTGACTTTCGCTTAGCTGATTTCATAGGACTGAAAAATTACTTAGGTGGGCTGAACTGGAATGACCTGACTAAGGGTCAGGTAGGTGGTGATGGTTGCCGATATGATGCTTTCCAGGGCATAGTTCTAGCTGCTCAGTCAAATTATGTTCCAAATAGGGAAATCAGATCAAACAAAAATGATCCTAAATGGATGAACAATAGATTAAAATATCTGATTGGTCAAAAGAGAGGCATATATAGGCAAATCAAAAGAGGAGAGGGGCAATTGAGAAATCGATATATTCAGTTAAAGAGAGAAATAAAAAAGGGAATTAGAAAAGCAAAAAGAGATTATGAGGTTAAAGTTGCAAGAGAATCGAAGACTAACCCAAAAGGATTCTTTCAGGTATACAGAAGTAAGATCAGGGACAAGATAGGCCAACTCAAAAGTTCCTCGGGTCAGCTCACTGACAGTGATAAGGAAATGTGTAGAATTTTTAACACATACTTCCTCTCAGTTTTTACACAGGAGGATACCAGCGATATTCCAGTAATGATAAATTATGTAGAACAGGACGATAATAAACTGTGCACTATTAGGGTCACTAGTGACATGGTCCTTAGGCAAATAGATAAATTAAAACCTAACAAATCCCCAGGCCCTGATGAACTGTATGCAAGGGTTCTAAAGGAATGTAAAGAGGAGCTTAGCACACCTTTGGCTAATCTTTTCAACATATCACTACAAACTGGCATGGTGCCAGATAAGTGGAAAATGGCAAATGTGATACCTATTTTCAAAACAGGTGACAGGTCCTTAGCTTCGAACTATAGACCAATAAGCCTAACCTCCATAGTGGGAAAATTTATGGAATCAATAATTGCCGAGGCAGTTCGTAGCCACCATGAAAAGCATAAATTAATCAACGAATCTCAGCATGGTTTTACAAAGGGGCGTTCCTGCCTTACGAATTTATTAACTTTTTTCACTAAGGTATTTGAGGAGGTAGATCATGGTAATGAATATGATATTGTGTATATGGACTTCAGTAAGGCTTTTGACAGGGTCCCACATCAGAGACTATTGAGGAAAATTAAAGCACATGGAATAGGAGGAGAAATTTTTTCCTGGATAGAGGCATGGTTGACAAATAGGCAGCAGAGAGTTTGCATAAATGGGGAGAAATCAGAGTGGGGAAGTGTCACGAGCGGTGTTCCACAGGGGTCAGTGTTGGGCCCCCTGCTGTTCACAATCTACATAAACGACATAGATGAGGGCATAAAGAGCGACATCGGCAAGTTTGCCGATGACACCAAAATAGGCCGTCGAATTCATTCTGACGAGGACATTCGAGCACTCCAGGAAGATTTGAATAGACTGATGCAGTGGTCGGAGAAGTGGCAGATGCAGTTTAATATAGACAAATGCAAAGTTCTAAATGTTGGACAGGACAATAACCATGCCACATATAAACTAAATAATGTAGATCTTAATATTACGGATTGCGAAAAAGATTTAGGAGTTCTGGTTAGCAGTAATCTGAAACCAAGACAACAGTGCATAAGTGTTCGCAATAAAGCTAATAGAATCCTTGGCTTCATATCAAGAAGCATAAATAATAGGAGTCCTCAGGTTGTTCTTCAACTCTATACATCCTTGGTTAGGCCTCATTTAGATTATGCTGCACAGTTTTGGTCACCTTATTACAGAATGGATATAAATTCTCTGGAAAATGTACAAAGGAGGATGACAAAGTTGATCCCATGTATCAGAAACCTTCCCTATGAGGATAGACTAAGGGCCCTGAATCTGCACTCTCTAGAAAGACGTAGAATTAGGGGGGATATGATTGAGGTGTATAAATGGAAGACAGGAATAAATAAAGGGGATGTAAATAGTGTGCTGAAAATATCTAGCCTAGACAGGACTCGCAGCAATGGTTTTAAGCTGGAAAAATTCAGATTCAGGAAGGATATAGGAAAGTAATGGTTTGGTAATAGAGTTGTGGATGAGTGGAACAAACTCCCAAGTACCGTTATAGAGGCCAGAACGTTGTGTAGCTTTAAAAATAGGTTGGATAAATACATGAGTGGATGTGGGTGGGTGTGAGTTAGACCTGATAGCTTGTGCTACCAGGTCGGTTGCCGTGTTCCTCCCTTAAGTCAATGTGACCTGACCTGACTAGGTTGGGTGCATTGGCTTAAGCCGGTAGGAGACTTGGACCTGCCTCGCATGGGCCAGTAGGCCTTCTGCAGTGTTCCTTCGTTCTTATGTTCTTATGTTCTTATGTCACGTGTAGTTGCAGTGGTGTGGTAGAGTCACCTGTGTCACTTGTAGTTACAGTGGTGTGGTGGAGTCACCTCTGTCACCTGTAGCTACAGTGGTGTGGTGGAATCACCTCTGTCTCCTGTAGCTACAGTGGTGTGGTGGAGTCACCTTTGTCACCTGCAGTTGCAGTGGTGTGGTGGAGTCATCTGTGTCACCTGTAGTTACAGTGGTGTGGAGAAGTCACCTCTGTCACCTGTAGTTGCAGTGGTGTGGTGGAGACACCTGTGTCACCTGTAGTTGCAGTGGTGTGGTGATTCACCTCTGTCATCTGTAGTTACAGTGGTGTGGTGGAGTCACCTGTGTCACCTGTAGTTGCAGTGGTGTGGTGATTCACCTGTGTCACCTGTAGTTGCAGTGGTGTGGTGGAGTCACCTGTTTCACCTGTAATTACAGTGGTGTGGTGGAGTCACCTATGTCTCCTGTAGTTACAGTGGTGTGGTGATTCACCTCTGTCACCTGTAGTTACAGTGGTGTCGTGGAGTCACCTTTGTCACCTGTAGTTACAGTGGTGTGATGGAGTCACCTCTGTCTCCTGTAGTTACAATGGTGTGGTGGAGCCACCTTTGTCACCTGTAATTACAGTGGTGTGGTGGAGTCACCTTTGTCACCTGTAGTTACAGTGGTGTGGTGGAGTCACCTTCGTCATCTGTAGTTACAGTGGTGTGGTGGAGTCACCTTTGTCTCCTGCAGTTGCAGTGGTGTGGTGGAGTCACCTGTGTCACCTGTAGTTGCAGTGGTGTGGTGGAGTCACCTATGTCACCTGTAGTTGCAGTGGTGTGGTGGAGTCACCTGTGTCACCTGTAATTGCAGTGGTGTGGTGATTCACCTCTGTCACCTGTAGTTACAGTGGTGTGGTGGAGTCACCTGTGTCACCTGTAGTTGCAGTGGTGTGGTGATTCACCTGTGTCACCTGTAGTTGCAGTGGTGTGATGGAGTCACCTCTGTCTCCTGTAGTTACAATGGTGTGGTGGAGTCACCTCTGTCACCTATAATTACAGTGGTGTGGTGGAGTCACCTTTGTCACCTGTAGTTACAGTGGTGTGGTGGAGTCACCTTCGTCATCTGTAGTTACAGTGGTGAGGTGGAGTCACCTTTGTCACCTGTAGTTACAGTGGTGTGGTGGTAACCTCTGTCACCTGTAGTTACAGTGGTGTGGTGGAGTCACCTCTGTCACCTGTAGTTAGAGTGGTGTGGTGCAGTCACCTATGTCACCTGTAGTTAAAATGGTGTGGTGGAGTCACCTCTGTCACCTGTAGTTACAGTGGTGTGGTGGAGTCACCTTTGTCACCTGTAGTTACAGTGGTGTGGTGGAGTCACCTCCGTCACCTGTAGTTACAATTGTGTGGTGGAGTCACCTCTGTCCCTTGTAGTTACAGTGGTGCGGTGGAGTCACCTCTGTCACCTGTAGTAACAGAGGAGTGGTAGACTTACCTCTGTCACCTGTAGTTACAGTGGTGTGGTGGAGTCACCTCTGTCACCTGTAGTAACAGAGGAGTGGTGGAGTCACCTTTGTCACCTGTAGTTGCAGTGGTGTGGTGGAGTCACCTGTGTCACCTGTAGTTACAGTGGTGTTGTGGAGTCACCTTTGTCACCTGTAGTTGCAGTGGTGTGGTAGAGTCACCTGTGTCACCTGTAGTTACAGTGGTGTGGTGGAGTCACCTCTGTCACCTGTAGCTACAGTGGTGTGGTGGAATCACCTCTGTCTTCTGTAGTTACAGTGGCGTGGTGGGGTCACCTTTGTCACCTGTAGTTGCAGTGGTGTGGTGGAGTCATCTGTGTCACTTGTAGTTGCAGTGGTGTGGTGGAGTCACCTGTGTCACCTGTAGTTGCAGTGGTGTGGTGGAGTCACCTGTGTCACCTGTCGTTGCAGTGGTGTGGTGATTCACCTCTGTCATCTGTAGTTACAGTGGTGTGGTGGAGTCACCTGTGTCACCTGTAGTTGCAGTGGTGTGGTGATTCACCTGTGTCACCTGTAGTTGCAGTGGTGAGGTGGAGTCACCTGTGTCACCTGTAGTTGCAGTGGTGTGGGGGAGTCACCTCTGTCTTCTGTAGTTACAGTGGTGTGGTGATTCACCTATGTCACCTGTAGTTACAGTGGTGTCGTGGAGTCACCTTTGTCACCTGTAGTTACAGTGGTGTGATGGAGTTACCTCTGTCTCCTGTAGTTAAAATGGTGTGGTGGAGCCACCTTTGTCACCTGTAATTACAGTAGTGTGGTGGAGTCACCTTTGTCACCTCTAGTTACAGTTGTGTGGTGGAGTCAACATCGTCATCTGTAGTTACAGTGGTGTGGTGGAGTCACCTTTGTCACCTGCAGTTGCAGTGGTGTGGTGGAGTCACCTGTGTCACCTGTAGTTGCAGTGGTGTGGTGGAGTCACCTGTGTCACCTGTAGTTGCAGTGGTGTGGTGGAGTCACCTTTGTCACCTGTAGTTGCTGTGGTGTGGTGATTCACCTCTGTCACCTGTAGTTACAGTGGTGTGGTGGAGTCACCTATGTCACCTGTAGTTTCAGTGGTGTGGTGGAGTCACTCCTGTCACCTGTAGTTACAGTGGTGTGGTGGAGTTACCTTTGTCCCCTGTGGTTACAGTAGTGTGGTGGAGTCACCTATGTCACCTGCAGTTACAGTGGTGTGGTGCAGTCACCTCTGTCACCTGTAGTTAAATTGGTGTGGTGGAGTCACCTCTGTCGCCTGTAGTTACAGTGGTGTGGTGGAGTCACATTTGTCACCTGTAGTTTCAGTGGTGTGGTGGAGTCACCTCTGTCACCTGTAGTTACAGTAGTGTGGTGGTAAACTCTGTCCCCTGTAGTTACATTGGTGAGGTGGAGTCACCTCTGTCGCCTGCAGTTGCAGTGGTGTGGTGGAGTCACCTCAGTCACCTGTAATTACAGTGGTGTGGTGGAGTCACCTATGTCACCTGTAGTTACAGTGGTGTGGTGGAGTCACCTCTGTCTCCTGTAGTTACAGTGGTGTGGTGCAGTCACCTCTGTCGGCTGTAGTTACAGTGTTGTGGTGGAGTCACCTTTGCCACCTGTAGTTGCAGTGGTGTGGTGGAGTCACCTCTGTCACCTGTAGTTACAGTGGTGTGGTGGAGTCACCTCTGTCACCTGTAGTAACAGAGGAGTGGTGGACTTACCTCTGTCACCTGTAGTTACAGTGGTGTTGTGGAGTCACCTCTGTCCCCTTTAGTTACAGTGGTGCGGTGGAGTCACCTCTGTCACCTGTAGTAAAAGAGGAGTGGTAGACTTACCTCTGTCACCTGTAGTTACAGTGGTGTGGTGGAGTCACCTCTGTCCCCTGTAGTTACAGTGGTGTGGTTGAGTCACCTCTGTCACCTGTAGTAACAGAGGAGTGGTGGAGTCACTTTTGTCACCTGTAGTTGCAGTGGTGTGGTGGAGTCACCTGTGTCACCTGTAGTTACAGTGGTGTGGTGGAGTCACCTCTGTCACCTGTAGTTACAGTGGTGTGGTGGAGTCACCTTTGTCACGTGTAGTTGCAGTGGTGTGGTAGAGTCACCTGTGTCACCTGTAGTTACAGTGGTGTCGTGGAGTCACCTCTGTCACCTGTAGCTACAGTGGTGTGGTGGAATCACCTCTGTCTCCTGTAGCTACAGTGGTGTGGTGGAGTCACCTTTGTCACCTGCAGTTGCAGTGGTGTGGTGGAGTCATCTGTGTCACCTGTAGTTGCAGTGGTGTGGTGGAGTCACCTGTGTCACCTGTAGTTGCAGTGGTGTGGTGATTCACCTTTGTCATCTGTAGTTACAGTGGTGTGGTGGAGTCACCTGTGTCACCTGTAGTTGCAGTGGTGTGGTGATTCACCTGTGTCACCTGTAGTTCCAGTGGTGTGGTGGAGTCACCTGTGTCACCTGTAATTACAGTGGTGTGGTGGAGTCACCTATGTCTCCTGTAGTTACAGTGGTGTGGTGATTCACCTCTGTCACCTGTAGTTACAGTGGTGTCGTTGAGTCACCATTGTCACCTGTAGTTACAGTGGTGTGATGGAGTCACCTCTGTCTCCTGTAGTTACAATGGTGTGGTGGAGCCACCTTTGTCACATGTAATTACAGTGGTGTGGTGGAGTCACCTTTGTCACCTGTAGTTACAGTGGTGTGGTGGAGTCACCTTCGTCATCTGTAGTTACAGTGGTGTGGTGGAGTCACCTTTGTCTCCTGCAGTTGCAGTGGTGTGGTGGAGTCACCTGTGTCACCTGTAGTTGCAGTGGTGTGGTGGAATCACCTGTGTCACCTGTAGTTGCAGTGGTGTGGTGGAGTCACCTGTGTCACCTGTAATTGCAGTGGTGTGGTGATTCACCTCTGTCACCTGTAGTTACAGTGGTGTGGTGGAGTCACCTCTGTCACCTGTAGTTACAGTGGTGTGGTGGAGTCACCTGTGTCACCTGTAGTTGCAGTGGTGTGGGGGAGTCACCTCTGTCTTCTGTAGTTACAGTGGTGTGGTGATTCACCTCTGTCACCTGTAGTTACAGTGGTGTCGTGGAGTCACCTTTGTCACCTGTAGTTACAGTGGTGTGATGGAGTTACCTCTGTCTCCTGTAGTTAAAATGGTGTGGTGGAGCCACCTTTGTCACCTGTAATTACAGTAGTGTGGTGGAGTCACCTTTGTCACCTCTAGTTACAGTTGTGTGGTGGAGTCAACATCGTCATCTGTAGTTACAGTGGTGTGGTGGAGTCACCTTTGTCACCTGCAGTTGCAGTGGTGTGGTGGAGTCACCTGTGTCACCTGTAGTTGCAGTGGTGTGGTGGAGTCACCTGTGTCACCTGTAGTTGCAGTGGTGTGGTGGAGTCACCTTTGTCACCTGTAGTTGCAGTGGTGTGGTGATTCACCTCTGTCACCTGTAGTTACAGTGGTGTGGTGGAGTCACCTATATCACCTGTAGTTTCAGTGGTGTGGTGGAGTCACTCCTGTCACCTGTAGTTACAGTGGTGTGGTGGAGTTACCTTTGTCACCTGTGGTTACAGTAGTGTGGTGGAGTCACCTATGTCACCTGCAGTTACAGTGGTGTGGTGCAGTCACCTCTGTCACCTGTAGTTAAATTGGTGTGGTGGAGTCACCTCTGTCGCCTGTAGTTACAGTGGTGTGGTGGAGTCACATTTGTCACCTGTAGTTTCAGTGGTGTGGTTGAGTCACCTCTGTCACCTGTAGTTACAGTGGTGTGGTGGTAACCTCTGTCCCCTGTAGTTACAGTGGTGTGGTGGAGTCACCTCTGTCGCCTGCAGTTGCAGTGGTGTGGTGGAGTCACCTCAGTCACCTGTAATTACAGTGGTGTGGTGGAGTCACCTATGTCACCTGTAGTTACAGTGGTGTGGTGGAGTCACCTCTGTCTCCTGTAGTTACAGTGTGGTGGAGTCATCTTTGTCACCTGTAGTTGCGGTGGTGCGGTGGAGTCACCTCTGTCACCTGTAGTTACAGTGGTGTGGTGCAGTCACCTCTGTCGCCTGTAGTTACAGTGGTGTGGTGGAGTCACCTTTGCCACCTGTAGTTGCAGTGGTGTGGTGGAGTCACCTCTGTCACCTGTAGTTACAGTGGTGTGGTGGAGTCACCTCTGTCACCTGTAGTAACAGAGGAGTGGTGGACTTACCTCTGTCACCTGTAGTTACAGTGGTGTGGTGGAGTCACCTCTGTCCCCTGTAGTTACAGTGGTGTGGTGGAGTCACCTCTGTCACCTGTAGTAAAAGAGGAGTGGTAGACTTACCTCTGTCACCTGTAGTTACAGTGGTGTGGTGGAGTCACCTCTGTCCCCTGTAGTTACAGTGGTGTGGTGGAGTCACCTCTGTCACCTGTAGTAACAGAGGAGTGGTGGAGTCACTTTTGTCACCTGTAGTTGCAGTGGTGTGGTGGAGTCACCTGTGTCACCTGTAGTTACAGTGGTGTGGTGGAGTCACCTCTGTCACCTGTAGTTACAGTGGTGTGGTGGAGTCACCTTTGTCACGTGTAGTTGCAGTGGTGTGGTAGAGTCACCTGTGTCACCTGTAGTTACAGTGGTGTGGTGGAGTCACCTCTGTCACCTGTAGCTACAGTGGTGTGGTGGAATCACCTCTGTCTCCTGTAGCTACAGTGGTGTGGTGGAGTCACCTTTGTCACCTGCAGTTGCAGTGGTGTGGTGGAGTCATCTGTGTCACCTGTAGTTACAGTGGTGTGGTGGAGTCACCTGTGTCACCTGTAGTTGCAGTGGTGTGGTGGAGTCACCTGTGTCACCTGTAGTTGCAGTGGTGTGGTGATTCACCTCTGTCATCTGTAGTTACAGTGGTGTGGTGGAGTCACCTGTGTCACCTGTAGTTGCAGTGGTGTGGTGATTCACCTGTGTCACCTGTAGTTGCAGTGGTGTGGTGGAGTCACCTGTGTCACCTGTAATTACAGTGGTGTGGTGGAGTCACCTATGTCTCCTGTAGTTACAGTGGTGTGGTGATTCACCTCTGTCACCTGTAGTTACAGTGGTGTCGTGGAGTCACCTTTGTCACCTGTAGTTACAGTGGTGTGATGGAGTCACCTCTGTCTCCTGTAGTTACAATGGTGTGGTGGAGCCACCTTTGTCACCTGTAATTACAGTGGTGTGGTGGAGTCACCTTTGTCACCTGTAGTTGCAGTGGTGTGGTGGAGTCACCTTCGTCATCTGTAGTTACAGTGGTGTGGTGGAGTCACCTTTGTCTCCTGCAGTTGCAGTGGTGTGGTGGAGTCACCTGTGTCACCTGTAGTTGCTGTGGTGTGGTGGAATCACCTGTGTCACCTGTAGTTGCAGTGGTGTGGTGGAGTCACCTGTGTCACCTGTAATTGCAGTGGTGTGGTGATTCACCTCTGTCACCTGTAGTTACAGTGGTGTGGTGGAGTCACCTGTGTCACCTGTAGTTGCAGTGGTGTGGTGATTCACCTGTGTCACCTGTAGTTGCAGTGGTGTGATGGAGTCACCTCTGACTCCTGTAGTTACAATGGTGTGGTGGAGTCACCTCTGTCACCTATAATTACAGTGGTGTGGTGGAGTCACCTTTGTCACCTGTAGTTACAGTGGTGTGGTGGAGTCACCTTCGTCATCTGTAGTTACAGTGGTGTGGTGGAGTCACCTTTGTCACCTGTAGTTACAGTGGTGTGGTGGTAACCTCTGTCACCTGTAGTTACAGTGGTGTGGTGGAGTCACCTCTGTCACCTGTAGTTAGAGTGGTGTGGTGCAGTCACCTATGTCACCTGTAGTTAAAATGGTGTGGTGGAGTCACCTCTGTCACCTGTAGTTACAGTGGTGTGGTGGAGTCACCTTTGTCACCTGTAGTTACAGTGGTGTGGTGGAGTCACCTCCGTCACCTGTAGTTACAATTGTGTGGTGGAGTTACCTCTGTCACCTGTAGTTACAGTGGTGTCGTGGAGTCACCTCTGTCACCTGTAGTTGCAGTGGTGTGGTGGAGTCACCTCTGTCTTTTGTAGTTACAGTGGTGTCGTGGAGTCACCTCTGTCACCTGTAGTTACAGTGGTGTGGTGGAGTCACCTCTGTCTCCTGTAGTTTCAGTGGTGAGGTGGAGTCACCTTTGTCACCTGTAGTTGCAGTGGTGTGGTGGAGTCACCTCTGTCACCTGTAGTTACAGTTGTGTGGTGGAGTCACCTCTGTCACCTGTAGTTACAGTGGTGTGGTGGAGTCACCTCTGTCTCCTGTAGTTATAGTGGTGTGGTGGAGTCACCTCTGTCACCTGTAGTTACAGTAGTGTGGTGGAGTCACCTCTGTCTCCTGTAGTTACAGTAGCGTGGTGGAGTCACCTCTGTCACCTGTAATTACAGTGGTGTGGTGGAGTCACCTCTGTCACCTGTAGTTACAGTGGTGTGGTGGAGTCACCTCTGTCACCTGTAGTTTCAGTGGTGTGATGGAATCACCTCTCTCTCTTGTAGTTACAGTGGTGTGGTGGGGTCACCTCTGTCACCTGTAGTTACAGTGGTGTGGTGGAGTCACCTCTGTCACCTGTAGTTACAGTGGTGTGGTGGAGTCACCTCTGTCACCTGTAGTTACAGTGGTGTGGTGGAATCACCTCTGTCTCTTGTAGTTACAGTGGTGTGGTGGAGTCACCTTTATCACCTGTAGTTACAATGGTGTGATGCAGTCACCTCTGTCACCTGTAGTTAAAATGGTGTCGTGGAGTCACCTCCGTCTCCTTTAGTTACAGTGGTGTGGTGGAGTCACCTCTGTCACCTGTAGTTACAGTGGTGTGGTGGAGTCACTTCTGTCACCTGTAGTTACAGTGGTGTGGTGGAGTCACCTCTGTCACCTGTAGTTACAGTGGTGTAGTGGAGTCACCTCTGTCTCCTGTAGTTACAGTGGTGTGGTGATTCACCTCTGTCACCTGTAGTTACAGTGGTGTCGTGGAGTCACCTTTGTCACCTGTAGTTATAGTGGTGTGGTGGAGTCACCTTTGTCACCTGTAGTTACAGTGGTGTGGTGGAGTCACCTTTGTCACCTGTAGTTACAGTGATGTAGTGGAGTCACCTTCGTCAACTGTAGTTACAGTGGTGTGGTGGAGTCACCTCTGTCACATGTAGTTATAGTGGTGTGGAGCCACCTTTGTCACCTGTAGTTACAGTGGTGTGGTGGAGTCACCTTTGTCACCTGTAGTTATAGTGGTGTGGTGGAGTCACCTCTGTCTCTTGTAGTTACGGTGGTGGTATGGAGTGACCTTTGTCACCTGTAGTTACAGTGGTGTGACTGACTCACCTCTCTCACCTGTAGTTAAAGAAGTGTGGTGGAGTCACCTTTGTCACTTGTAGTTACAGTGGTGTGGCTGAGTCACCTCTGGTACCTATAGTTACAGTGGAGTGACAGACTCACCTTTGGTGCCTCTAGTTAGTGATGTGGCTGACTCACCTCTGGTGCCTGTAGTTAGAGTGGTGTGGCTGATTCAATTTGTCAGCTGTAGTTACATTGTTGTGGCTGACTCACCTCTGGTACCTGTGTAGCTAGCTGCTGCAGAGTGAGGCGCCGATGTACCGCTGACAGGTTCCTTCTCTCCTCTGCTGCCGTCAGTATCTGCGGGTCACCACAGGCAGGTTACCAACACACATACATACACAGAGATACACTCTTCTCAGTGTATATTCTCAGTCATACAAAACTCTGGTAGTATGTACAATAAGAGATGCAAACCTTCTAGTGTATATACCCTGACATATACATCTCTGGGTGTATATGTACTGACAGATGCAAACTAATTTGTGAATATAGGCAAAAATATACACCTCCGAACATATATTCATTCCGATATACAACCCTCTTTGCATATATACAATGGGAAATCCAAAGCTCTCAGTGCGTATATATATATATATATATATATATATATATATATATATATATATATATATATATATATATATATATATATATATATATATATATATATATATATATCTTGCCGAATACGTAAAACATGTGATTTTGGCTTAAATAGCAACGCTCTTCTTGCCGAATAAGGCAAGCGAAAATTTGTGTATGCAATAATTTCGCAAAAATCATTCTGAACCTAACGAAAATAATATATTTCGTTGTGTTTGTTTATTATTAAGTTATTGTAAACTTATATAAAATATATTTAGTTGGAATAGTCTAAATTAAATTGCGCTTATTATAATAAGGTTAGGTAAGTTTCCTAAGGTTCTTTTGGTACAAAGTCATTAATTTTTATATTAACATAAATGAAAAAAATATATCTTTAAATGTATAAAAGAAAATTTTATAAAGGACTTAATTTTCAATGAGTTCTTGCTAATTGACCAGTTTTACCTATTCGGCACGAGATATACACACACACACACACACACACAGACACACACACACACACACACACACACACACACACACACACACACACACACACACACACACACACACACACACACAACAGTCAAAGACCAGGTGATCAGATTAAGGACAGAAGGTGGAGAACTCACAAGAAATGATCAGGAGGTATGTGAGGAGCTGAACAGGAGATTTAAGGAAGTTTTTACAGTAGAGACAGGAAGGGCTGTGGGAAGACAGCACAGAAGGGAACATCAAGAGGGAATATACCAACAAGTGTTGGATGACATACGAACAACTGAGGAGGAGGTGAAGAAGCTCTTAAGTGACCTTGACACCTCAAAGGCGATGGGACCGGACAACATCTCCCCATGGGTCCTTAGAGAAGGAGCAGAGATGCTGTGTGTGCCTCTAACCACAATCTTCAACACATCCCTTGAAACTGGGCAACTACCTGAGAAATGGAAGACAGCTAATGTAGTCCCTATATTTAAGAAAGGAAACAGAAACGAGGCACTAAACTACAGACCTGTGTCACTGACATGTATTGTGTGCAAAGTCATGGAGAAGATTATCAGGAGGAGAGTGGTCGAACACTTGGAAAGGAACAAGATTATAAATGAAAACCAGCATGGGTTCATGGAAGGCAAATCTTGTATCACAAACCTCCTGGAGTTTTATGACAAGGTAACAGAAGTAAGACACGAGAGAGAGGGTTGGGTAGATTGCGTTTTCCTAGACTGCAGGAAGGCCTTTGACACAGTTCCCCACAAGAGATTAGTGCAGAAGCTGGAGGATCAGGCACACGTAAAAGGAAGGGCACTGCAATGGATAAGGGAATACCTGACAGGGAGGCAGCAACGAGTCATGGTACGTGAAGAGGTATCACAGTGGGCGCCTGTTACGAGCGGGGTCCCACAGGGGTCAGTTCTAGGACCAGTGCTATTTTTGATATATGTGAACGACATGATGGAAGGAATAGACTCTGAAGTGTCCCTGTTCGCAGATGACGTGAAGTTGATGAGAAGAATTAAATCGGACGAGGATGAGGCAGGACTGCAAAGAGACCTGGAGAGGCTGGACATGTGGTCCAGTAACTGGCTCCTCGAATTCAATCCAGCCAAATGCAAAGTCATGAAGATTGGGGAGGGGCAAAGAAGACCGCAGACAGAATATAGGCTAGGTGGACAAAGACTACAGACCTCACTCAGGGAGAAAGACCTTGGGGTGACCATAACACCGAGCACATCACCGGAGGCACACATCAACCAAATAACCGCTGCAGCATACGGGCGCCTGGCAAACCTGAGAATAGCGTTCCGATACCTTAATAAGGAATCGTTCAAGACACTGTACACTGTGTATGTTAGACCCATACTGGAGTATGCAGCACCAGTCTGGAACCCACACCTGGTCAAGCACGTCAAGAAGTTAGAGAAAGTACAAAGGTTTGCAACAAGGCTAGTCCCAGAGCTCAAGGGAATGTCGTACGAGGAAAGGTTAAGGGAAATCGGACTGACGACACTGGAGGACAGAAGGGTCAGGGGAGACATGATAACGACATACAAGATACTGCGGGGAATAGACAAGGTGGACAGAGATAGGATGTTCCAGAGAGGGGACACAGGGACAAGGGGTCACAACTGGAAGCTGAAGACTCAGACGAGTCACAGGGACGTTAGGAAGTATTTCTTCAGTCATAGAGTTGTCAGCAAATGGAATAGCCTAGCAAGTGAAGTAGTGGAGGCAGGAACCATACATAGTTTTAAGAAGAGGTATGACAAAGCTCAGGAAGCAGAGAGAGAGAGGATCCAGTAGCGATCAGTGAAGAGGCGGGGCCAGGAGCTGAGTCTCGACCCCTGCAACCACAATTAGGTGAGTACAATTAGGTGAGTACACACACACACACACACAGACACACACACTACACACACATATATATATATATATATATATATATATATATATATATATATATATATATATATATATATATACATATACATATATATATATATATACATATACATATATATATACATATACAGTGGACCCCCGCATAGCGAACGCCTTGCATAGCGAACAATCCGCATAGCGAACGCTTTGTTCGCTGAAATTTTGCCCCGCATAGTAGACAAAAACCCGCTCAGCGAACTTCCTCCGAGACGCGTCCAATGTGGGCCCTCAGCCAGCCTCACATGTGCCGCCCGTCCCATTGTTTACCAGCTAGCCTCCGCGGTAACATTCAAGCATACACTCGGAATATTTCGTATTATTACAGTGTTTTCGGTGCTGTTTCTGGAAAATAAGTGACCATGGGCCCCAAGAAAGCTTCTAGTGCCAACCCTGTGGTAAAAAGGGTGAGAATTAGTATGGAAATTAAGAAAGATTTTGAAGGGTTTGGGGCTAACATTGAGAAGCCTATGCCAGTTGTGGAATCCATTGTGCCTACTTCAAAAATTAAGGAAATGTGTGCACAGTGGGTTGAACTGCAAACCTTTATGGATGAAAATCACCCTGACACAGCTGTTGCAAGCCGTGCTGGTGACTATTTCAATGACAATGTTATGGCCCATTTTAGGAAAGTCTTGAAGAACGGGAGGTACAGAGCTCTATGGACAGATTTGTTGTGCGACAGAGGTCCAGTGACTCTCAAGCTGGTCCTAGTGGCATTAAAAGAAGAAGGGAAGTAACCCCAGAAAAGGACTTGCTACCTCAAGTCCTAATGGAAGGGGATTCCCCTTCTAAACAGTAAGAAGATAATGCTCTCCCCTCCTCCCATCCCATCAATCATCACCAGATCTTCAATAAAAGTAAGTGTCATGTAATTGTGCATGCCTTTTTCAGTTTGTGTGTACTAAAATTAAAATTTTTTTGTGGTAAAAAAATTTTTTTTTCATACTTTTGGGTGTCTTGCACGGATTAATTTTATTTCCATTATTTCTTATGGGGAAAATTAATTCGCATAGCGAACATTTCGCATAACGACCAGCCCTCTTGCACGGATTAAGTTCGCTATGCGGGGGTCCACTGTATATATTTTTTTTTTTTATTATCACACTGGCCGATTCCCACCAAGGCAGGGTGGCCCGAAAAAGAAAAACTTTCACCATCATTCACTCCATCACTGTCTTGCCAGAAGGGTGCTTTACACTACAGTTTTTAAACTGCAACATTAACACCCCTCCTTCAGAGTGCAGGCACTGTACTTCCCATCTCCAGGACTCAAGTCCGGCCTGCCGGTTTCCCTGAATCCCTTCATAAATGTTACTTTGCTCACACTCCAACAGCACGTCAAGTATTAAAAACCATTTGTCTCGATTCACTCCTATCAAACACGCTCATGCATGCCTGCTGGAAGTCCAAGCCCCTCGCACACAAAACCTCCTTTACCCCCTCCCTCCAACCTTTCCTAGGCCGACCCCTACCCCGCCTTCCTTCCACTACAGACTGATACACTCTTGAAGTCATTCTGTTTCGCTCCATTCTCTCTACATGTCCGAACCACCTCAACAACCCTTCCTCAGCCCTCTGGACAACAGTTTTGGTAATCCCGCACCTCCTCCTAACTTCCAAACTACGAATTCTCTGCATTATATTCACACCACACATTGCCCTCAGACATGACATCTCCACTGCCTCCAGCCTTCTCCTCGCTGCAACATTCATCACCCAAGCTTCACACCCATATAAGAGCGTTGGTAAAACTATACTCTCATACATTCCCCTCTTTGCCTCCAAGGACAAAGTTCTTTGTCTCCACAGACTCCTAAGTGCACCACTCACTCTTTTTCCCTCATCAATTCTATGATTCACCTCATCTTTCATAGACCCATCCGCTGACACGTCCACTCCCAAATATCTGAATACATTCACCTCCTCCATACTCTCTCCCTCCAATCTGATATTCAATCTTTCATCACCTAATCTTTTTGTTATCCTCATAACCTTACTCTTTCCAGTATTCACCTTTAATTTTCTTCTTTTGCACACCCTACCAAATTCATCCACCAATCTCTGCAACTTCTCTTCAGAATCTCCCAAGAGCACAGTGTCATCAGCAAAGAGCAGCTGTGACAACTCCCACTTTGTGTGTGATTCTTTATCTTTTAACTCCACGCCTCTTGCCAGGGGTAAATGAAAATGGGGAGCCTTTAATTGAGCTATGTGTAGAAAGAGATTTGGTAATAAGTAATACATATTTTATGAAAAAGAGGATAAATAAATATACAAGGTATGATGTAGCACGTAATGAAAGTAGTTTATTTGATTATGTATTAGTGGATAAAAGGTTGATGGGTAGTCTCCAGGATGTACATGTTTATAGAGGGGCAACTGATATATCGGATCATTATTTAGTTGTAGCTACAGTTAGAGTAAGAGGTAGATGGGAAAAGAGGAAGGTGGCAACAACAAGTAAGAGGGAGGTGAAAGTGTATAAACTAAGGGAGGAGGAAGTTCGGGCGAGATATAAGCGACTATTGGCAGAAAGGTGGGCTGGTGCAAAGATGAGTAGTGGGGGGGTTGAAGAGGGTTGGAATAGTTTTAAAAATGCAGTATTAGAATGTGGGGCAGAAGTTTGTGGTTATAGGAGGGTGGGGGCAGGAGGAAAGAGGAGTGATTGGTGGAATGATGAAGTAAAGGGTGTGATAAAAGAGAAAAAGTTAGCTTATGAGAGGTTTTTACAAAGCAGAAGTGTTATAAGAAGAGCAGAGTATATGGAGAGTAAAAGAAAGGTGAAGAGAGTGGTGAGAGAGTGCAAAAGGAGAGCAGATGAAAGAGTGGGAGAGACACTGTCAAGAAATTTTAATGGAAATAAGAAAAAAAATTGGAGTTAAACATGTTAAGAAAGCCTAGGGAAAGTATGGATTTGTCCGTTAAAAACAGAGTAGGGGAGTTAGTAGATGGGGAGATGGAGGTATTGGGGAGATGGCGAGAATATTTTGAGGAACTTTTAAATGTTGAGGAAGAAAGGGAGGCGGTAATTTCATGCACTGGCCAGGGAGGTATACCATCTTTTAGGAGTGAAGAAGAGCAGAATGTAAGTGTGGTGGAGGTACGTGAGGCATTACGTAGAATGAAAGGGGGTAAAGCAGCTGGAACTGATGGGATCATGACAGAAATGTTAAAAGCAAGGGGGGATATAGTGTTGGAGTGGTTGGTACTTTTGTTTAATAAATGTATGAAAGAGGGGAAGGTACCTAGGGATTGGCGGAGAGCATGTATAGTCCCTTTATATAAAGGGAAAGGGGACAAAAGAGATTGTAAAAATTATAGAGGAATAAGTTTACTGAGTATACCAGGAAAAGTGTATGGTAGAGTTATAATTGAAAGAATTAGAGGTAAGACAGAATGTAGAATTGCGGATGAGCAGGGAGGCTTCAGAGTGGGTAGGGGATGTGTAGATCAAGTGTTTACATTGAAGCATATATGTGAACAGTATTTAGATAAAGGTAGGGAAGTTTTTATTGCATTTATGGAGTTAGAAAAGGTATATGATAGAGTGGATAGAGGAGCAATGTGGCAGATGTTGCAAGTATATGGAATAGGTGGTAAGTTACTAAATGCTGTAAAGAGCTTTTATGAGGATAGTGAGGCTCAGGTTAGGGTGTGTAGAAGAGAGGGAGAATACTTCCCGGTAAAAGTAGGTCTTAGACAGGGATGTGTAATGTCACCATGGTTGTTTAATATATTTATAGATGGGGTTGTAAAAGAAGTAAATGCTAGGGTGTTCGGGAGAGGGGTGGGATTAAATTATGGGGAATCAAATTCAAAATGGGAATTGACACAGTTACTTTTTGCTGATGATACTGTGCTTATAGGAGATTCTAAAGAAAAATTGCAAAGGTTAGTGGATGAGTTTGAGAATGTGTGTAAAGGTAGAAAGTTGAAAGTGAACATAGAAAAGAGTAAGGTGATGAGGGTATCAAATGATTTAGATAAAGAAAAATTGGATATCAAATTGGGGAGGAGGAGTATGGAAGAAGTGAATGTTTTCAGATACTTGGGAGTTGACGTGTCGGCAGATGGGTTTATGAAGGATGAGGTTAATCATAGAATTGATGAGGGAAAAAAGGTGAGTGGTGCGTTGAGGTATATGTGGAGTCAAAAAACGTTATCTATGGAGGCAAAGAAGGGAATGTATGAAAGTATAATAGTACCAACACTCTTATATGGGTGTGAAGCTTGGGTGGTAAATGCAGCAGCGAGGAGGCGGTTGGAGGCAGTGGAGATGTCCTGTCTAAGGGCAATGTGTGGTGTAAATATTATGCAGAAAATTCGGAGTGTGGAAATTAGGAGAAGGTGTGGAGTTAATAAAAGTATTAGTCAGAGGGCAGAAGAGGGGTTGTTGAGCTGGTTTGGTCATTTAGAGAGAATGGATCAAAGTGGAATGACATGGAAAGCATATAAATCTATAGGGGAAGGAAAGAGGGGTAGGGGTCGTCCTCGAAAGGGTTGGAAAGAGGGGGTAAAGGAGGTTTTGTGGGCGAGGGGCTTGGACTTCCAGCAATCGTGCATGAGCGTGTTAGATAGGAGTGCATGGAGACGAATGATACTTGGGACCTGACGATCTGTTGGAGTGTGAGCAGGGTAATATTTAGTGAAGGGATTCAGGGAAACCGGTTATTTTCATATAATCGGACTTGAGTCCTGGAAATGGGAAGTACAATGCCTGCACTTTAAAGGACGGGTTTGGGATATTGGCAGTTTGGAGGGATATGTTGTGTATCTTTATACGTATATGCTTCTAAACTGTTGTATTCTGAGCACCTCTGCAAAAACAGTGATAATGTGTGAGTGTGGTGAAAGTGTTGAATGATGATGAAAGTATTTTCTTTCTTTTTGGGTCACCCTGCCTCGGTGGGAGACGGCCGACTTGTTGAAAAAAAAAAATATATATATATATATATAAATATATATATATATATTATATATATATATATATATATATATATATATATATATATATATATATATATATATATATAAACTTGATGGGGTCATATAGAGACTTGTTAGACTGAAACGGGAGGTCTGATCCAAGGGAAGGGATGGTAGCCTCAGCCCCTTGGATTTATGAACTTAGTGAGCTGGTGTGAGAAGACTAACACCGTAGTACCTGTTTTCTGCTAGGTGAAGACTAGCACCCTGGTACCTATTTACTTCTAGGTGAAGACTAGCACCCTGGTACCTATTTACTTCTAGGTGAAGACTAGCACCCTGGTACTTATTTACTGCTAGGTGAAGACTAGCTCCCTGGTACTTATTTACTGCTAGGTGAAGACTAGCACCCTGGTACTTATGTACTACTAGGTGAAGAACCAGCAAGAGTAACGAGACTAACACCCCATGAGTAGCAATTCTCAGTACTGCCTTAATGGCAGTATGTCACCCACACAGGATAAATGACACTGCCCAGTACTGCCTTAATGGTAGTATGTCACCCACACAGGATAAATGACACTGCCCAGTACTGCCTTAATGGTAGTATGTCACCCACACAGGATAAATGACACTGCCAAGTACTGCCTTAATGGTAGTATGTCACCCACACAGGATAAATGACACTGCCAAGTACTGCCTTAATGGCAGTATGTCACCCACACAGGATAAATGACACTGCCCAGTACTGCCTTAATGGTAGTATGTCACCCACACAGGATAAATGACACTGCCCAGTACTGCCTTAATGGTAGTATGTCACCCACACAGGATAAATGACACTGCCCAGTACTGCCTTAATGGCAGTTTGTCACCCACACAGGATAAATGACACTGCCAAGTACTGCCTTAATGGTAGTATGTCACCCACACAGGATAAATGACACTGCCAAGTACTGCCTTAATGGTAGCATGTCACCCACACAGGATAAATGACACTGCCCAGTACTGCCTTAATGGTAGTATGTCACCCACACAGGATAAATGACACTGCCAAGTACTGCCTTAATGGTAGTATGTCACCCACACAGGATAAATGACACTGCCAAGTACTGCCTTAATGGTAGTATGTCACCCACACAGGATAAATGACACTGCCAAGTACTGCCTTAATGGTAGTATGTCACCCACACAGGATAAATGACACTGCCAAGTACTGCCTTAATGGTAGTATGTCACCCACACAGGATAAATGACACTGCCCAGTACTGCCTTAATGGTAGTATGTCACCCACACAGGATAAATGACACTGCCCAGTACTGCCTTAATGGTAGTATGTCACCCACACAGGATAAATGACACTGCCAAGTACTGCCTTAATGGTAGTAGGTCACCAACACAGGATAATGACACTGCTCAGTACTGCCTTAATGGTAGTATGTCACCCACACAGGATAAATGACACTGCCCAGTACTGCCTTAATGGTAGCATGTCACCCACACAGGATAAATGACACTGCTCAGTACTGCCTTAATGGTAGCATGTCACCCACACAGGATAAATGACACTGCTCAGTACTGCCTTAATGGTAGTATGTCACCCACACAGGATAAATGACACTGCTCAGTACTGCCTTAATGGTAGCATGTCACCCACACAGGATAAATGACACTGCTCAGTACTGCCTTAATGGTAGCATGTCACCCACACAGGATAAATGACACTGCCAAGTACTGCCTTAATGGTAGTATGTCACCCACACAGGATAAATGACACTGCCCAGTACTGCCTTAATGGTAGCATGTCACCCACACAGGATAAATGACACTGCCCAGTACTGCCTTAATGGTAGTATGTCACCCACACAGGATAAATGACACTGCCAAGTACTGCCTTAATGGTAGTATGTCACCCACACAGGATAAATGACACTGCCAAGTACTGCCTTAATGGTAGTATGTCACCCACACAGGATAAATGACACTGCCAAGTACTGCCTTAATGGTAGTATGTCACCCACACAGGATAAATGACACTGCCCAGTACTGCCTTAATGGTAGTATGTCACCCACACAGGATAAATGACACTGCCCAGTACTGCCTTAATGGTAGTATGTCACCCACACAGGATAAATGACACTGCCCAGTACTGCCTTAATGGTAGTATGTCACCCACACAGGATAAATGACACTGCCCAGTACTGCCTTAATGGTAGTATGTCACCCACACAGGATAAATGACACTGCCAAGTACTGCCTTAATGGTAGCATGTCACCCACACAGGATAAATGACACTGCCAAGTACTGCCTTAATGGTAGTATGTCACCCACACAGGATAAATGACACTGCTCAGTACTGCCTTAATGGTAGCATGTCACCCACACAGGATAAATGACACTGCCAAGTACTGCCTTAATGGTAGTATGTCACCCACACAGGATAAATGACACTGCTACTCACCCTTCAGGGCCAAAACAACAATACAACACTTACCCTTGAGATCTGCTTCTCAAAGTGGAGAACATCAGACATGTCCCTGAGCGCTGTGTCGACGGAGGCTCCCAGCATCTGGGTGACCGTCAGCATCAGGTTGAGGTAGGCTTCTCTGTACTGCTGGTCACCGGGGTTGATGAAATACTCTCGTCCAGGCAACCCCAGCTCTGGCTGGTCCAGCTGACTCAACCAAACGTGTACAATCGTGAATTTGTTGCACAGTTAAAAAAATTGCCACAAAGGCCACGGTGATACAATGATAAATGAGCAAAATAGTCATTAAAGAACAAAAGGCACAATACCGCGACTGGAACAATACACAAATAACCCGACTTGCACCATTTACAAAGTCAATGACTTTTTTTAATCACACATAATGTTTGCAGGACACTTTTAATGTAAGTTAAGGTCATTTTTTTGCAGAGGAAAATCTAAAAACACAGAGTTATCTGTGAATTGTATGTTCCACAGAGATCCACTCCAGCACACTACTGCTGAGGAAGGTCTTACAACCAGAGCGAAACACACACACGTACCTGTATGATGTGGTTGGACGAGTTAGTGATGTCAGCAGCGACCCACTCGGAGATAAGGATGTCGTTGTTGTAGTTCCTGAGGCGAGCCATCTGTCGCACCCAGTCGTAGCCTGTGTCGTTCCAGGCGTCGCCCTCCAGCACTGGCCACCCACCCAGCTCCTGAAGAAGATCCAGTAGCGGCTTGGCGTCCAGAGCCTCGATGGCTTCTGCAACAGCAGCAGCAGCAGCACGGGGATGTAGTTAGTGCTCTGCAATTCTTATTTATTATAGTTTTAAGGAACCCCTAAATCCCTAAGGGACCTACAGCACCTAGGGAACGGGACGTCAGCAGCATTGTACTGAGGAAGATCAGTGACTATGTGTGAGGAAGCAATAGTAATAGTTTGACTATGAATAAGGCAGCAATAGTCATAGTCTGACTTTTATTACGCGGTGTATTGGTGGATATTGTATAAAAAAAATGCTCCATATATAATGTCAATTTCCTGGATTGTTGTGAAGCCAGACACGTATTGTTCCTGGTCAGTCAGAGTGGCCAGGAGAGGAAAGTGAGGTATGTGTGTGTGTATCATGACTCACGAAATCGTAATGACACGATTGCAAACAAACCAAACCACGGGCGGGATTTGAACCCGCGACGGTCTGGAGTTTTGAGACTCTCTGACCGCGGGTTCAAATCCCACCCGTGGTATGGTTTGTGTGTATGAGTTTGTTGAGGGCAGCAGCTGCAGCAAGATGTCCTAAGACGTCACGGTTTGTTTTTTGTAGGGATGTTTTTTTTTTTTGTAAGTTTATACCATAGGTTATTTTATTGCTTAAATACTCTCATGTTTACCTGTAAGGCCCTAGTGTGCAGAGGCCTGTGTAAGTTTTAGGAGAACACTTGTACGTGTTTTTACCAACTGGTAGACAAACCGGCATAAGGAGGGGGACGGGGTGTCATGGAGCCTCCCTGTTTACAGATGTTTGTATATTTTGTTTTACTCACTAGTAGTAGTGAACTAGTGAGTTAATGTGAGTGAGTGAAGGTGATGTTCTATATAGAGTGGATTGTACGTTGTATATATTACTTTATTATTAATATATTATATTTTTGTATAGATGAGTTTTTGTGTCCTTCCTCATAATAAATTGACCATTTAAATTGATGCTTCACAACCTACAATGGTATCTTTTTCTATATTAAGTAATATAAATGCCCCTAGACTAGGCAGGTCGTCTAACCTTTAGCAGCCAAGACTTTTATTAACCGTACACTAGTCAAGAAACCTAACACTATGAATGAGGCAGCAACAGTGGTAGTCTGACTACCACACCTGACATAAAATAATCCATGATCATTGTTAAGTATTATATTACTTTAAAGATCAGCAATATTATAAAGTGGTCGCTGGCCACAGATAAACAACATACAAAGAAAAACATAAGAATTTTAAATTGTAGTTCCTCTTGCTGTCGAGAAGAGAAACTGAACCACGACACTGAGGATGTAAATACTTACTAATTTTAGGAGAGATCGTAAAGATAGTGTGTGTGTGTGTGTCTGGCTGTGCCTCACCTGTGTGTGTGTCTGGCTGTGCCTCACCTGTGTTCATACATCCAGCGTAGAGAGTCTTCACAGCCAGGGTGATGTTGTTGTCCGTGTCAAGGGGCTGCTCCTCTAGCAGTGATCTCAGTACCTCGTCCAAATCTTCCTTAAGACGCTCGAAGGTGTTGTCTACAGCCTGGTGATGGTGGTGGTGGGTTACTGGTAGTGGTGGTGGTGGTGAGTTACTAGTAGTGGTGGTGGTGGTGGTGGGTTACTACTAGTGGTGGTGATGGTGGTGGGTTACTACTAGTGGTAGTAGTGATGGGTTACTAGTAGTGGTGGTTGTGGTGGGTTACTAGTAGTGGTGGTGGTGGTGGGTTACTAGTAGTGGTGGTGGTGGTGAGTTACTAGTAGTGGTGGTGATGGTGGTGGGTTACTACTAGTGGTAGTAGTGATGGGTTACTAGTAGTGGTGGTTGTGGTGGGTTACTAGTAGTGGTGGTGGTGGTGGGTTACTAGTAGTGGTGGTGGTGGTGGGGTTACTAGTAGTGGTGGTGGTGGTGGGTTACTAGCAGTGGTGGTGGGTTACTAGTAGTGGTGGTGGTGGTGAGTTAATAGTAGTGGTGGTGGTGGTGGTGGGTTACTAGTAGTGGCGGCGGTGGTGGTGGGTTACTAGTAGTGGTGGTGGTGGTGATGGTGGTGGTGATGGTGGTGATGGTGGTGATGGTGGTGGTGATGGTGATGCTGGTGATGGTGGTGGTGGTGGTGGTGGTGGTGGTGGTGGTGGTGAGTTACTAGTAGTGGTGGTGGTGGTGGTGGGTTGCTAGAAGTGGTGGTGGTGGGTTACTAGTAGTGGTGGTGGTGGTGGGTTACTAGTAGTGGTGGTGGTGGGTTACTAGTAGTGGTGGTGGTGGTGGGTTACTAGCAGTGGTGGTGGGTTACTAGTAGTGGTGGTGGTGGTGAGTTAATAGTAGTGGTGGTGGTGGTGGTGAGTTACTAGTGGTGGTGGTGGTGGTGGTGGTGGTGGTGGTGGTGGTGGGTTGCTAGTAGTGGTGGTGGTGGTGGGTTACTAGTAGTGGTGGTGGTGGTGGGTTACTAGTAGTGGTGGTGGTGGGTTACTAGTAGTGGTGGTGGTGGTGAGTTACTAGTAATGGTGGTGGTGGTGGTGGGTTACTAGTAGTGGTGGTGAGTTACTAGTAGTGGTGGTGGTGGTGGGTTACTAGTAGTGGTAGTGGTGTTGAGTTACTAGTAGTGGTGGTGGTGGTGAGTTACTAGTAGTGGTGGTGGTGGATTACTAGTAGTGGTGGTGGTGGTGGGTTACTAGTAGTGGTGGTGGGTTACAAGTAGTGGTGGTGGGTTACTAGTAGTGGTGGTGGTCTACTAGTAGTGGTGGTGGGTTACTAGTAGTGGTGGTGGGTTACTAGTAGTGGTGGTGGGTTACTAGTAGTGGTGGTGGGTTACTAGTAGTGGTGGTGGGTTACTAATAGTGGTGGTGGGTTACTAGTAGTGGTGGTGGGTTACAAGTAGTGGTGGTGGGTTACTAGTAGTGGTGGTGGTCTACTAGTAGTGGTGGTGGGTTACTAGTAGTGGTGGTGGGTTACTAGTAGTGGTGGTGGGTTACTAATAGTGGTGGTGGGTTACTAGTAGTGGTGGTGGTGGTGAAGTTACTGAAGTATGAGTGGGGGACCATCTGGCAAGACTGAAGTGTGAGTGGTATGAGTGGGGGACCATCTGGCAAGACTGAAGTGTGAGTGGTATGAGTGGGAGACCATCTGGCAAGACTGAAGTGTGAGGGGGGCGCGATTATGGGATTTAAGGGCCACAAGCGACTCGAGGGCCACCTCGTCTGACTCTCTGGTGTAATGCTCTTTCATGTTATGACTTGATGAAGCTCTACTCAGAGCGAAACGTTGCCTCTATAAAAGCTTGTTTTACACCGTGTATGTCTGTTTACCTTCTTGACTCACGAAATCATAATGACACGATTGTAAACAAATCACACCACGGGTGGGGATCGAATTCGTGGCGATGGAGTCGTGAAACTCCAGGCCAGGGCGTAAGCCACTGGGCCAGCTTACGCGCTGCCCTGGAGGTTTACGATTCACTCACCAAAAGTTCAATCCCCGCTCGTGGTGTGGTTTGTATTACCTTTTCTAGGAAGCTGAAGAAGGAGGAGGAGCATACTCACTTTGTCTTGCCGGCTGGGAAACTTTCCATTCCACCGGCCGCAAGCGAACTGGTAGAAATCGTCGCAGGGGTCAGCCGCCGGGTCCATGAGCTGCAACATCAAACTCCCTGCAACACAATACTCAACATCAAGATTACGTTTACATGTTGAGCGGCTCTGGTCAGGAAAGGTCGATGGTTTAACCCGTGTGAGCAAGTCTCAGGTTGTATCTGACGAAGGACACATCGGAGGACAACTTTATCCCGTCACTCACCAAAAGACTAAGATATCCAGGAGGACAAAACAATGGAGATGATAAGATTTATGAAGAACAAGACTCCGGGCATTTGGCCGATGGACATTTCACCGAAAGGACATATCGTCGAACTGGCCTTTATCACCTTAACCTAACCTAACTTAACCTAACAAGACCTAGCATAGCCTAACTTAACCTAACCTAACTTAACCTAGCAAAGGCTAACCTATAGCAAAAGTTAACACAACCTAACTTAACCTAGCATAAGCTAACCTAACCTAACTTAACCTAACATAACCTAACCTAACCTAACTTAACCGAACCTAACTAGACCTAGCATAGCCTAACTTAACCTAGCATAACCTAACCTAACTTAACCTAACCTAACCTAACTTAACCGAACCTAACTAGACCTAGCATAGCCTAACTTAACTTAGCATAACCTAACCTAACTTAACCTAACCTAGCATAACCTAACGTAACCTAACTTAACCTAACCTAACCTAACTTAACCTAGCATAACCTAACTTAACCTAACCTAACTTAACCTAGCAAAGGCTAACCTATAGCAAAGGCTATCGTAACCTAACTTAACCTAGCATAAGCTAACCTAACCTAACTTAACCTAGCAAAGGCTAACCTACAGCAAAGGCTAACGTAACCTAACTTAACCTAGCATAAGCTAACCTAACCTAACCTAACCTAACATAACCGAACCTAACTAGACCTAGCATAGCCTAACTTAACCTAGCATAACCTAACCTAACTTAACCTAACCTAGCATAACCTAACCTAACTTAACCTAATCTAACCGAACTTAACCTAACTTAGCCTAACCTAATCTAATTTAACCTAACCTAACCTAGCATAAGCTAACTTAACCTAATTTAACCTAACCTAACTTAACCTAGTATAACCTACCCTAACCTAACCTAACTTAATCTAACCTAACTAATTATCCGTTCAGCCAAATGGCTGTCTGCGCAATGTTCGTTCGGCCAATTGTCCAGCGATCAAATGTCTGTCGGTCAAGTGTCCGTCGGGCATTTGTCCGGCCACGGAAGAAAACTACGTGTGGCACCAATGGTGGTGGTGTGAGGTGTGGTGAAGGTGCTTACCTCATGCAGGTTCTCTGACTCTTCCTTCACAGCTGCTGGAGAGCCAGTAGCATCACCCTGGCTGGTCACAGACCGGTCCGCCGTAACTAGACGGAGAATCCAGTCTCCACTGTTCCTTATAGTGAATTTCTCACACCGATCTACCGCTCCATTTAATTCAGTTTGAAGTTGTTCATAAAAGTTCACAAAATTATGTAACTGTGTGACAAAAGGAAGGCTAGAACAACCTTCCGAGGACGTTACCTATGAGGTTCTTCCCGTCTGGGCTTGACCTGCCTTCCCCGACCTCCTGACGAGAGCCGCATGTGTGACCACTCGGCTACAGAAAGTGACACTAGTATGCACAAGACGTGTGTATCGTGTGCATTGTAATGTTTACTTACGTGTCTCTATATTCCTACCAATTCCCACTATGATTCAGATATGTCGTGATATTAACAGTTTGACGAGGGAGAACGTGTATGTGTGTGTACTCACCTAGTTGAGGCTGCAAGGGTCGAGTCCAAGCTCCTGTGTGTGTGTGTGTGTGTTTGTGTGTGTGTGTGTGTGTGTGTGTGTGTGTGTGTGTGTGTGTGTGTGTGTGTGTGTGTGTGTGTGTGTGTGTGTGTGTGTGTGTGTACTCACCTATTTGTACTCACCTATTTGTGGTTGCAGGGGTCGAGTCTTAGCTCCTGGCCCCGCCTCTTCACCGGTTGCTACTGGACCCTCTCTCTCCCCGCTCCATGAGCTTTATCAAACCTCGTCTTAAAACTGTGTATGGTTCCTGCCTCCACTACGTCATTTTCTAGGCTATTCCACTGCCTTACAACTCTATGACTGAAGAAATACTTCCTACTATCTCTCTGACTCATTTGTGTCTTCAACTTCCAATTGTGGCCTCTTGTTTCTGTGTCCCCTCCCTGGAACATCCTGTCTTTGTCCACCTTGTCTATTCCACGCAGTATTTTATATGTCGTTATCATGTCTCCCCTGACCCTCCTGTCCTCCAGTGTCGTCAGGCCGATTTCCCTTAATCTTTCTTCATAGGACATTCCCCTTAGCTCTGGAACTAACCTTGTTGCAAACCTTTGTACTTTCTCTAGTTTCTTGACGTGCTTTATCAAGTGCGGGTTCCAAACAGGTGCTGCATACTCCAGTATGGGCCTGACATACACGGTGTACAGTGTCTTGAATGATTCCTTACTAAGGTGTCGGAATGCTGTTCTCAGGTTTGCCAGGCGCCCATATGCTGCAGCAGTTATCTGATTGATGTGTGCTTCCGGAGACATGCTCGGTGTTATACTCACCCCAAGATCTTTCTCCTTGAGTGAGGTTTGCAGTCTTTGGCCACCTAGCCTATACTCTGTCTGTGGTCTTCTGTGCCCTTCCCCTATCTTCATGACTTTGCATTTGGCAGGATTAAATTCGAGAAGCCATTTGCTGGACCAGGTGTCCAGTCTGTCCAGGTCTCTTTGAAGTCCTGCCTGGTCCTCATCAGATTTAATTCTCCTCATTAACTTCACATCATCTGCAAACAGGAACACTTCTGAGTCTAACCCTTCCATCATGTTGTTCACATATACCAAAAATAGCACTGGTCCTAGGACCAACCCCTGTGGGACCCCGCTGCTGTGTGTGTGTGTGTGTGTGTGTGTGTGTGTGTGTGTGTGTGTGTGTGTGTGTGTGTGTGTGTGCGTGTGTGTGTGTGTGTGTGTGTGTGTGTGTGTGTGTGTGTGTGTGTGTGTGTGTGTGTGTGTGTGTGTGTGTGTGTGTGTGTGTGTGTGTGTGTGTGTGTGTGTGTGTGTGTGTGTGTGTGTGTGTGTGTGTGTGGGTGTGTGTGTGGGTGTGTACTCACCTATGTGTTATTGCAGGGGTCGAGTCTTTACCCCGCCCCCCCTTCCCCTATCTTGTTACTTGCTGGATTCTCTCCCTCCTATCCACATGGCCCCTATCGTACCTGCAATTAAAACTGTGTGAAGGCTGCCTCCACCACTTTCTCAACGAGATTATTGTACTTCCTGACGACCCTGAGACTGAAGAAATACTTCCTGACATGCCTGTGGCTCATCTGTGTCCCGGTGTACCTGTTTTGTGTCCCGGAGTACCTGTTTTGTGTCCTGGAGTACCTGTTTTGTGTCCTGGAGTACCTGTTTTGTGTCCTGGAGTACCTGTTTTGTGTCCTGGAGTACCTGTTTTGTGTCCTGGAGTACCTGTTTTGTGTCCCGGTGTACCTGTTTTGTGTCCCGGTGTACCTGTTTTGTGTCCCGGAGTACCTGTTTTGTGTCCCGGAGTACCTGTTTTGTGTCCCGGTGTACCTGTTTTGTGTCCCGGTGTACCTGTTTTGTGTCCCGGAGTACCTGTTTTGTGTACCGGAGTACCTGTTTTGTGTCCTGGAGTACCTGTTTTGTGTCCCGGTGTACCTGTTTTGTGTCCCGGTGTACCTGTTTTGTGTCCCGGAGTACCTGTTTTGTGTCCCGGAGTACCTGTTTTGTGTCCTGGAGTACCTGATTTTTGTCCCGGAGTACCTGTTTTGTGTACCGGTGTACCTGTTTTGTGTCCCGGTGTACCTGTTTTGTGTCCTGGAGTACCTGTTTTGTGTCCTGGAGTACCTGTTTTGTGTCCCGGAGTACCTGTTTTGTGTCCCGGTGTACCTGTTTTGTGTCCCGGAGTACCTGTTTTGTGTCCCGGAGTACCTGTTTTGTGTCCTGGAGTACCTGATTTTTGTCCCGGAGTACCTGTTTTGTGTACCGGAGTACCTGTTTTGTGTCCTGGAGTACCTGTTTTGTGTACCGGAGTACCTGTTTTGTGTACCGGAGTACCTGTTTTGTGTACCGGAGTACCTGTTTTGTGTACCGGAGTACCTGTTTTGTGTACCGGAGTACCTGTTTTGTGTCCTGGAGTACCTGTTTTGTGTACCGGAGTACCTGTTTTGTGCACCGGAGTACCTGTTTTGTGTACCGGAGTACCTGTTTTGTGTACCGGAGTACCTGTTTTGTGTACCGGAGTACCTGTTTTGTGCACCGGAGTACCTGTTTTGCGTACCGGAGTACCTGTTTTGTGTACCGGAGTACCTGTTTTGTGTACCGGAGTACCTGTTTTGTGTACCGGAGTACCTGTTTTGTGTACCGGAGTACCTGTTTTGTGTACCGGAGTACCTGTTTTGCGTACCGGAGTACCTGTTTTGTGTACCGGAGTACCTGTTTTGTGTACCGGAGTACCTGTTTTGTGTACCGGAGTACCTGTTTTGTGTACCGGAGTACCTGTTTTGTGTACCGGAGTACCTGTTTTGTGTACCGGAGTACCTGTTTTGTGTACCGGAGTACCTGTTTTGTGTACCGGACTACCTGTTTTGTGTACCGGAGTACCTGTTTTTTGTACCGGAGTACCTGTTTTGTGTACCGGAGTACCTGTTTTGTGTACCGGAGTACCTGTTTTGTGTACCGGAGTACCTGTTTTGTGCACCGGAGTACCTGTTTTGCGTACCGGACTACCTGTTTTGTGTACCGGAGTACCTGTTTTGTGTACCGGACTACCTGTTTTGTGTACCGGAGTACCTGTTTTGTGTACCGGAGTACCTGTTTTGTGCACCGGAGTACCTGTTTTGCGTACCGGACTACCTGTTTTGTGTACCGGAGTACCTGTTTTGTGTACCGGACTACCTGTTTTGTGTACCGGACTACCTGTTTTGTGTACCGGAGTACCTGTTTTGTGTACCGGAGTACCTGTTTTGTGTCCTGGAGTACCTGTTTCTTTCAAAAAGTCTGTCCCTATCTACTCTATCAATTCCTCTGAAAATTTTGTACGGTGTTAATATTTTTCTCTGGTTATTCTGTCTTGCATTGCCGTTACATATAATTCTGTTAGTCTCTCCTCATAGGTTATATCTCTAAGCTCTGCAACAAGCATCGTTGCATACTTTTGCACACTCTTCAGTTTCATCACATGCTATCATGACAAAAATTTTTTATACTTAATTGTGCACATCAACAACCAAACTTATTTATGGGTAAGTAGGAGTACGTCAGTGTTGTCTAAGTGTTGAATCCACTTTACTCTCGTGAGTTTTTCCAACAGTTTTGCAGCAGCACTTGTTAGAGAAAGTGATCTATGGTTTACTGGGTCTTCTCTGTCATCTTCATTACATATGCTCACAATATGTGTCATCTTCCAAGTGTTTGCTAATTCACTTTCCTGTAGCCAAATTTTAAACATTTTCCGGAGTGGACGGAAGAATTCTTCTGTATATTCTTGTTAAGACTGAAGGTGTTGTCTCGTCTGGGATCCTGTAACTTTTATCTTATCAACATTTATTAAGAATTTCAATATCGTGTAATTCCGGTGTCGCAGCAGCCGCTGCTGAGTGCTGAGAGCAGCGACTCTTATCACTCAGGTCCAGCCATCAAACACTCTCGTATTTGCACATCTTGGTGAGTATAAAGAGGATGCGCGTCTGTATGCTGCTCTGCAGACGGAGGATCAAGCCTCCACCACGTCTTCCTCTGAAGGATTCCCATGGGTTTAGCGCTTAACGTGAATTGAAAAAAAACATGAACACACAGAGTGAGCACAGAGTGAACACAGAGTGAGCACAGAGTGAACACAGAATGAACACAGAGTGAACACAGAATGAACACAGAATGAACACAGAGTGAACACAGAATGAACACAGAATGAACACAGAGTGAACACAGAATGAACACAGAGTGAACACAGAATGAACACAGAGTGAACACAGAATGAACACAGAATGAACACAGAGTGAACACAGAATGAACACAGAGTGAACACAGAATGAACACAGAGTGAACACAGAGTGAACACAGAATGAACACAGAATGAACACAGAGTGAACACAGTGAACACAGAATGAACACAGAATGAACACAGAATGAACACAGAATGAACACAGAGTGAACACAGAATGAACACAGAGTGAACACAGAATGAACACAGAATGAACACAGAGTGAACACAGAATGAACACAGAGTGAACACAGAATGAACACAGAGTGAACACAGAGTGAACACAGAATGAACACAGAATGAACACAGAGTGAACACAGAGTGAACACAGAATGAACACAGAATGAACACAGAATGAACACAGAATGAACACAGAGTGAACACAGAATGAACACAGAGTGAACACAGAGTGAACACAGAGTGAACACAGAGTGAACACAGAGTGAACACAGAGTGAACACAGAGTGAACACAGAGTGAACACAGAGTGAACACAGAATGAACACAGAGTGAACACAGAGTGAACACAGAGTGAACACAGAGTGAACACAGAGTGAACACAGAGTGAACACAGAGTGAACACAGAGTGAACACACTGAAACTTTCCGTGTAAATATCGTCATTTATTCTTTGTATTTGGTCGTTAACATTTAATTTCCTCTTCATAAACTTAAGTAAAAAAGTTGGTTCTACTTGACTCTTCTTTACTTCTTTTCTTTCAAAAATTTGTTCTTCCTGTTCCTTTACATTTATATATTAAATCATTTATATAAATTATTTATATCTGCTCCTTGAGATATATTATTATATTTAATTTCTTTAAAATATCGTTTAAGTCATTGTAATTTATTATAATCTAATTTATTTTTTTTTATTTCGCTGCTTATGTTATTGCTATTAGAATATTATAGCATTTGTCACGTGGTTGCAGGGGTCGAGTCCTAGCTCCTGGCCCCTCCTCTTCACTGGTCGCTACGAGGTCCACTTTTTCCCTGCCCCATGAGCTTTATCATATGTGTGTGTGTGTGTGTGTGTGTGTGAGTGTGTAGAGCAGAGAGGAACTATAAGGAGACCTGTGTACACACCTCGTTCATGCAACACTAGTCTGTAGTGTTCTTCCAAATTTAATCCAGACACTTTCTGGAACATTGATTCGTTGAGGGACACTGAGGTGTTGAGTCCGGTGATGTTGGTTACAAACACAGACCATCCATCGCTTCTAGTGTGAGGGGTCGTGGTGCTCTCGGAGTCAGGGTACTCGCTAGACACGGGAGTGCTCGATGTTGTCAGAGGTTCTGTGGTCGTCGAAGCCAGCAGCACCGTTGTGGTTGATGAAGGCGCCAGTGACGTAACATTGGCTGCAATCTGGTAGTCTGGCGTGTGCAGAGTCACGTCAATGAAATTTGGGTGGGACTGGTTAGTCGTCGGCAGGAAGTCGTCCGTGTTTTCTGTGTGTTTCAGCTGGACATCAAAGTCTTCCACGTCATCTATGCTCGTGTCCACTTTGAGCGTGTCTGAGATCTCCTCGTATATAGGCTTGGTTGTGGTCATCAGCACACCGTCGTCATCCTCAAACCCACCAGTGTTGTCCTTCACCGTGTTGCCATCTTTATCTTCGACGTCTATAGCATTCATAGATTTTCTTGCATCGAGAGATTTGCTGTCTTTCTTTTTTAATACTCTTGGGTCACTGTTTTCGTCAACAAGTCTGACGTAGTATGTTCTGTGAGAGTTGGAGTTAGACTCATCAGCAGAAATGTCTGTGTCATTTTCGTAGAGAAAAGATATCATCGTTGAGGAGAATTGGTGAACACCTAAAGTAACTTGATCATGGCTGCGGTTCTGGATTATAGAATTGACCTTGAATGGATCTTCCAGAGCGTTGGATCCCTGTGCACCTTTTAGAAGAGCAAGGATAGCTTTTCCATCATCCTTTAAGGTCAGAATCTCTTTTGACTCCCCGATTAGAGGTACCAAAGACTGGTCCTCCATAGGTTCCATTACTACTGGTCCCTGAAATTCAAGAACTTTGTGTCCTCTTTCATCGGGGGTCGAAGACATGTTTTGTTGTTCATTACTGTCTTCTAAAGGATCCTTTGATTCCTCCTCTGGTTCATGGTGGGACTCACGTAACTGAGGCAGCGGGTGCATAAAGAAATGTTCCTCGGTAATCTCTCCGTCAAGCAGAGGCGTCGCCACGGTGCTCTCCTGGTCAGGTAAGTTGTGCAATGTTCTTGACACATCAGATGATTTATGCTTTATCAGCAACCTTCCACCTAGAGCTGGATGCATCTCATGGCTGGACTCTGTATCAAGCGTCCCTGGGGCTGCTGCTTCCTCCCCTGCTGCCTCTATGGCGAGTTGAGGCATTATCTCCCCAGCAACTACGTAGGTTTTAAGTGTGCTAGAACTCTCTTGGGGCTGTGTCGTAGGTTTCTGGTTCTCTTCTTCAGTAAAAGTTTTCACACTGGATGTAATTTCTATTTCTGGGGCACTCTTGTATTTCAGCGTTTCTCCTGCAAGCAAGGAATAGTCCAACACTTTATGTAATGGATTTCCCTCCTCTGACTCACCCATTAATGGCTTAGTGTCTCCGTAAGTGTGATCTGCACGTCCTGCGACGTTCACCGAGTGTTGCATTGTGATAATATGTCTTTGTGTTGCGGTTTGTTGTGTAGGTTGGGACGACTGCAGATTCTGGACGTCCTTGTCATCTTTTGATGTCTCATGTGACTGGTGTGTTCCGTCCTCTTTTGGTTTTGCTATGTTGCCTGGTGCTGCCATGTTGCTCGTCTCAGTAAGATTAATGAACCCTGGGAAATCACTTGACCGTGGGACATTACTGGCCCCTAAAACATAAGTGGAGTCTGTGACATCAGTGGACCGTGTTACACCAATGGAATCTGAGACACGATTGGAATCTGAAACGTGACTCAAGCCTGAGAGGAGACTGGAGCCTGGGACATGACTGAAGCCTGGGACATGACTGGAGGCTGGGACATGACTGAAGCCTGGGACATGACTGGAGCCTGGAACATGACTGGAGCCTGGGACGTTGGCTGCAGGAGAGTAGTGACTATTGTCACTAACCTCTTTCGTCAACAACCTCCTCTCCGAGGGCAGAATACCTGCCTCTTGGGTGACATGGGTGGTGGGTGAGACCTGGGTGGGTAGTGGTCTGGCTTCAGGAGGATTAGCACTGCTGAAACGATGCTCTTTTAGAGTGCCACCTACTGAGGTTGACACTGGTGCCGGTGGTGAAGGCTCCTCCTCCAACCCCAGTCTCGAGGGTGTGACGGACTCTTTAGGTCGCCAGAGTGCCAGCAGGAGGTGCCAGCTAGGGTGGGAGGTACTACGTGGCTCTCGTGAGCTTGTCACCGGCCTCTCATCTGTGCCTGTGTCTGCAAGAAGATAAAATACAATTTTAAAATATTAGTATATCTAGGTGAGTACAAATAGGAAGCGTATCTGTCTGGCTTTCAGAAGACGGAGGATCGAGCCTCTGCTACATCTAGCGGTGAATGACACACATGGGTTTAGCGCTTAATATGAATTATTATTATTATTATTATTATTATTATTATTATTATTATTATTATTATTATTATTATTATTATTATTAATTATTACTGAAATATTAACCTTTAAGGGAGGAGGAGTGTGTTTATGTTGGTGAAAATTTCTTATTCCAAGGATTCAGAGCTACATTCCTCCTCCTCAGATCAAACTGGATTATTTTCAAGCGCTATGTGGCCCCTACAGGTTTAACCCATTTGCATGTGTATGATAACATTAATAATTCATGAATATTATTATGTGAGGTGCTGGGATTGTTCTGTCTTAAACCTTTAATGGACAAAGTTGTCTGAAGAACAAAAAGTCACAATACCGTGACTGGAACAATACACAAACAACCCGCACATAGGACACAGAAGCTTAAGATGGCGCTACGGTCCGACTTGAACCATTTACAAAGTCACAATAATAGGAAAGATTGAGGGAGCCAGTATATATAGGTGAGGGGAAACAGGGACGGGACCAAGAGAGGAAGAAAAAGATTGTTTATGTAACTGGCTACACACTGACATGGTGTCGATATATGACTGATGAAAAACTCCATGTAAAATTTTACGTACATAAGTATAATAGAAATAATTCATGTTAAGCGGTAAATCCATATGGAGTCTCGATCCTCCGTCTGCTGAGCATCAGAGCGACCCGGTTCCTGTTAGGTGCTCTAAACAGAGGACGCTAACTATCTGGACATCAAAATATACTGTTACTTCCGGATGTGTGTCTATCAAAGCATATCTTCATCTTTCTAACAGTAATCACTAACCCGTTGAACATTTTCGTCTATACATACTGGCGAAATAACTTTGAATTATATATATTTATTAAGAGTCACTTGTGGCTCCTGCATTTCTGAGGACACTGACCTCTCTGAGACACTTATTATTTCTGGCGCTGCTCAGTTGTACTTTACCTCGGAGGAGTTAGAATCCTTCCTCTGAACGAATCTACCTAGACTTCCTACTCTCTTCTTCAACATTTCAAATTCCTGATGATGTGTTGATTGCGACACGAAAGGCCTAGAGCTATCATTCAACTTCCCTTGTGGCTGTTTTGCATATATAAACGTGTATGCTAGAAAATGTAAAGAAATATATGTAAACAAATTAACATATTTAAGGACTCTAAAATATACACACAAATGTTTCTTATATTTTTAAACATTTACCGTCACCCATATTTTTATTTTCCATTATTCTGTGATAGTTCACATGTGTTTTTATTCTCTCTCTTCCTCTTTCTCTTTTTTTTTACACAGGGTTTAACAAGGTTAGGGTAAGGATTCCTATCTTTATTGACAAACTTAGAGCTGTTACCTATATCAGCTCATTTGAAAGCATTTTTATTGTTATGAGACATACAAGTAGGAACCAGGATGAAGTTGGAGCCAACTGTGGGCCAGCATTTTCATGTGATCAACTGACTTTATCTCGTTGACATCATTATGCTGTACGAATGTGTTCCATACTCGAGTCATCCTGCGGATAAATGATCACAGGCAAGGTGATGCTCTGGAGAAGTGTACAGCCAGAGTCAAGTTGCTGCTGGCTGCCCGTCTTGTGGCGAAGAAGCTCACTTCTCGCTGTCCTTTGAGTGGACCTAAGTGTGGTACCTTGACAATGTTGGCCTCTCTCTCTCTCTCTCTCTCTCTCTCTCTCTCTCTCTCTCTCTCTCTCTCTCTCTCTCTCTCTGACCCATTGGAGAAGTTTTATTAGTTATTTCTGGCAGAGGTCCAGCTCATGAGATGATCATGATGTGAAACATGAGGGAAAAGAATTTGCTTACTGTGAACACTGAGAACACTGAGAACACTGTGAACACTGTGAACACTGTGAACACTGAACACTGAGAACACTGTGAACACTGTGAACACTGTGAACACTGAGAACACTGTGAACACTGTGAACACTGTGAACACTGAGAACACTGTGAACACTGAGAACACTGTGAACACTGAGAACACTGTGAACACTGAGAACACTGAGAACACTGTGAACACTGAGAACACTGTGAACACTGTGAACACTGAGAACACTGTGAACACTGTGAACACTGAGAACACTGTGAACACTGTGAACACTGAGAACACTGTGAACACTGAGAACACTGAGAACACTGTGAACACTGTGAACACTGTGAACACTGTGAACATGGAAGAACACTGTGAACACTGAGAACACTGTGAACACTGAGAACACTGTGAACACTGTGAACACTGAGAACACTGTGAACACTGTGAACACTGAGAACACTGTGAACACTGTGAACACTGAGAACACTGTGAACACTGTGAACACTGAGAACACTGTGAACACTGTGAACACTGAGAACACTGTGAACACTGTGAACACTGAGAACACTGAGAACACTGAGAACACTGTGAACACTATGAACACTGAGAACACTGTGAACACTGTGAACACTGTGAACACTGTGAACACTGAGAACACTGAGAACACTGAGAACACTGTGAACACTGAGAACACTGTGAACACTGTGAACACTGATAACACTGTGAACACTGAGAACACTGTGAACACTGTGAACACTGAGAACACTGTGAACACTGAGAACACTGTGAACACTGAGAACACTGTGAACACTGTGAACACTGAGAACACTGTGAACACTGAGAACACTGAGAACACTGTGAACACTGAGAACACTGTGAACACTGTGAACACTGAGAACACTGTGAACACTGTGAACACTGAGAACACTGAGAACACTGTGAACACTGAGAACACTGTGAACACTGTGAACACTGAGAACACTGTGAACACTGTGAACACTGTGAACACTGAGAACACTGAACACTGTGAACACTGTGAACACTGAGAACACTGTGAACACTGTGAACACAGTGAACACTGAGAACACTGAGAACACTGTGAACACTGTGAACACGGAGAACACTGTGAACACTGTGAACACTGAGAACACTGTGAACACTGAGAACACTGTGAACACTGTGAACACTGAGAACACTGTGAACACTGTGAACACTGTGAACACTGAGAACAATGTGAACACTGAGAACACTGAGAACACTGAGAACACTGTGAACACTGTGAACACTGTGAACACTGAGAACACTGTGAACACTGTGAACACTGTGAACACTGTGAACACTGAGAACACTGTGAACACTGAGAACACTGTGAACACTGTGAACACTGAGAACACTGTGAACACTGAGAACACTGTGAACACTGTGAACACTGAGAACACTGTGAACACTGTGAACACTGTGAACACAGAACAATGTGAACACTGTGAACACTGAGAACACTGAGAACACTGTGAACACTGAACACTGTGAACACTGAACACTGTGAACACTGAACACTATGAACACTGAGAACACTGAACACTGTGAACACTGAGAACACTGAGAACACTGTGAACACTGAACACTGTGAACACTGAGAACACTGTGAACACTGAGAACACTGAACACTGTGAACACTGAGAACACTGTGAACACTGTGAACAATGAGAACACTGAGAACACTGTGAACACTGAGAACACTGTGAACACTGTGAACACTGAGAATACTGTGAACACTGTGAACACTGAGAACACTGTGAACACTGAGAACACTGTGAACACCGAGAACACTGTGAAAACTGTGAACACTGAGAACACTGTTAACACTGAGAACACTGAGAACACTGTGAACACTGTGAACACTGAGAACACTGTGAACACTGAGAACACTGTGAACACTGAGAACACTGAGAACACTGTGAACACTGTGAACACTGAGAACATTGAGAACATTGAGAACCCTGTGAACACTGTGAACACTGAGAACACTGAGAACACTGAGAACACTGAGAACACTGTGAACACTGTGAACACTGAGAACACTGAGAACACTGAGAACCCTGTGAACACTGTGAACACTGTGAACACTGAGAACACTGAGAACACTGTGAACACTGAGAACACTGAGAACACTGTGAACACTGTGAACACTGAGAACACTGAGAACACTGTGAACACTGTGAACACTGTGAACACTGAGAACACTGAGAACACTGTGAACACTGTGAACACTGTGAAAACTGTGAACACTGAGAACACTGAGAACACTGTGAACACTGAGAACACTGTGAACACTGAGAACACTGAGAACACTGTGAACACTGTGAACACTGTGAACACTGAGAACACTGTGAACACTGAGAACACTGTGATAACTGAGAAAACTGAGAACACTGTGAACACTGTGAACACTGTGAACACTGAGAACACTGAGAACACTGAGAATACTGAGAACACTGTGAACACTGTGAACACTGAGAACACTGTGAACACTGTGAACACTGAGAACACTGTGAACACTGTGAACACTGTGAACACTGTGAAAACTGAGAACACTGAGAACACTGAGAATACTGTGAACACTGTGAACACTGTGAACACTGAGAACACTGAGAACACTGAGAACACTGTGAACACTGAGAACACTGTGAACACTGTGAACACTGTGAACACTGTGAACACTGAGAACACTGTAAACACTGTGAACACTGAGAACACTGTGAACACTGAGAACACTGAGAACACTGAGAACACTGAGAACACTGTGAACACTGAGAACACTGAGAACACTGTGAACACTGAGAACACTGTGAACACTGTGAACACTGAGAACACTGTGAACACTGTGAACACTGAGAACACTGTGAACACAGAGAACACTGAGAACACTGAGAACACTGTGAACACTGTGAACACTGTGAACACTGAGAACACTGTGAACACTGTGAACACTGAGAACACTGTGAACACTGAGAACACTGTGAACACTGTGAACACTGTGAACACTGAGAACACTGTGAACACTGAGAACACTGTGAACACTGGGAACACTGAGAACACTGAGAACACTGTGAACACTTTGAACACTGAGAACACTGAGATCACTGAGAACCCTGTGAACACTGTGAACACTGTGAACACTGAGAAAACTGAGAACACTGAGAACACTGAGAACACTGTGAACACTGAGAACACTGAGAACCCTGTGAACACTGTGAACACTGTGAACACTGAGAACACTGAGAACACTGTGAACACTGAGAACACTGTGAACACTGTGAACACTGAGAACACTGAGAACACTGAGAACACTGTGAATACTGTGAACACTGTGAACACTGAGAACACTGAGAACACTGAGAACACTGTGAACACTGTGAACACTGTGAACACTGAGAACACTGAGAACACTGTGAACACTGAGAACACTGTGAACACTGTGAACACTGTGAACACTGAGAACACTGAGAACACTGAGAATACTGAGAACACTGTGAACACTGTGAACACTGAGAACACTGTGAACAATGTGAACACTGAGAACACTGTGAACACTGTGAACACTGTGAACACTGAGAACACTGAGAACACTGAGAATACTGTGAACACTGTGAGCACTGAGAACACTGAGAACACTGAGAACACTGAGAACACTGTGAACACTGAGAACACTGTGAACACTGTGAACACTGTGAACACTGAGAACACTGAGAACACTGTGAACACTGAGAACACTGTGAACACTGAGAACACTGAGAACACTGAGAATACTGAGAACACTGAGAACACTGAGAACACTGGGAACGCTGTGAACACTGAGAACACTGTGAACACTGTGAACACTGAGAACACTGAGAACACTGTGAACACTGTGAACACTGTGAACACTGAGAACACTGTGAACACTGTGAACACTGAGAACACTGTGAACACTGAGAACACTGAGAACACTGAGAACACTGTGAACACTGAGAACACTGAGAACACTGAGAACACTGAGAAGACTGTGAACACTGTGAACACTGAGAACACTGTGAACACTGAGAACACTGAGAACACTGTGAACACTGAGAACACTGAGAACACTGTGAACACTGAGAACACTGTGAACACTGTGAACACTGAGAACACTGAGAACACTGTGAACACTGAACACTGAGAACACTGAGAACACTGTGAACACTGTGAACACTGTGAACACTGTGAACACTGATAACACTGAGAACACTGTGAACACTGAGAACACTATGAACACTGAGAACACTGAGAACACTGTGAACACTGTGAACACTGTGAACACTGTGAACACTGTGAACACTGAGAACACTGTGAACTCTGAGAACACTGTGAACACTGTGAACACTGTGAACACTGAGAACACTGAGAACACTGAGAATACTGAGAACACTGTGAACACTGTGAACACTGTGAACACTGAGAACACTGTGAACACTGTGAACACTGTGAACACTGTGAACACTGAGAACACTGAGAACACTGAGAATACTGTGAACACTGTGAACACTGTGAACACTGAGAACACTGAGAACACTGAGAACACTGTGAACACTGAGAACACTGTGAACACTGTGAACACTGTGAACACTGAGAACACTGTGAACACTGTGAACACTGAGAACACTGTGAACACTGAGAACACTGTGAACACTGTGAACACTGAGAACACTGTGAACACTGAGAACACTGTGAACACTGAGAACACTGAGAACACAGAGAACACTGAGAACACTGTGAACACTGAGAACACTGAGAACACTGAGAACACTGAGAACACTGTGAACACTGTGAACACTGAGAACACTGTGAACACTGTGAACACTGTGAACACTGAGAACACTGTGAACACTGAGAACACTGAGAACACTGAGAACACTGTGAACACTGTGAACACTGAGAACACTGTGAACACTATGAACACTGAGAACACTGTGAACACTGTGAACACTGAGAACACTGTGAACACTATGAACACTGAGAACACTGTGAACACTGAGAACACTGTGAACACTGTGAACACTGTGAACACTGAGAACACTGTGAACACTGAGAACACTGTGAACACTGAGAACACTGAGAACACTGAGAACACTGTGAACACTTTGAACACTGAGAACACTGAGAACACTGAGAACCCTGTGAACACTGTGAACACTGTGAACACTGAGAACACTGAGAACACTGAGAACACTGTGAACACTGTGAACACTGAGAACACTGAGAACCCTGTGAACACTGTGAACACTGAGAACACTGAGAACACTGTGAACACTGAGAACACTGTGAAGACTGAGAACACTGAGAACACTGAGAACACTGTGAACACTGTGAACACTGTGAACACTGAGAACACTGAGAACACTGTGAACACTGAGAACACTGTGAACACTGTGAACACTGTGAACACTGTGAACACTGAGAACACTGAGAACACTGTGAACACTGAGAACACTGTGAACACTGAGAACACTGAGAACACTCTGAACACTGTGAACACTGTGAACACTGAGAACACTGAGAACACTGAGAATACTGAGAACACTGTGAACACTGAGAACACTGTGAACAATGTGAACACTGTGAACACTGTGAACACTGTGAACACTGTGAACACTGAGAACACTGAGAACACTGAGAATACTGTGAACACTGTGAGCACTGTGAACACTGAGAACACTGAGAACACTGAGAACACTGTGAACACTGTGAACACTGAGAACACTGAGAACACTGTGAACACTGAGAACACTGTGAACACTGTGAACACTGAGAACACTGAGAACACTGAGAACCCTGTGAACACTGTGAACACTGTGAACACTGAGAACACTGAGAACACTGAGAACACTGTGAACACTGAGAACACTGTGAACACTGAACACTGAGAACATTGTGAACACTGTGAACACTGTGAACACGGAGAACACTGTGAACACTGAGAACACTGAGAACACTGAGTACATTGAGAACACTGTGAACACTGTGAACACTGAGAACACTGTGAACACTGAGAACACTGAGAACACTGTGAACACTGTGAACACTGTGAACACTGAGAACACTGTGAACACTGTGAACACTGAGAACACTGTGAACACTGAGAACACTGAGAACACTGTGAACACCGAGAACACTGTGAACACTGTGAACACTGAGAACACTGTGAACACTGAGAACACTGAGAACACTGTGAACACTGAGAACACTGAGAACACTGTGAACACTGAGAACACTGTGAACACTGAGAACACTGAGAACACTGTGAACATTGAGAACATTGTGAACACTGTGAACACTGAGAACACTGAGAACACTGAGAACACTGAGAATACTGAGAACACTGTGAACACTGAGAACACTGAGAACACTGAGAACACTGTGAACACTTAGAACACTGTGAACACTGTGAACACTGTGAACACTGTGAACACTGAGAACACTGAGAACACTGAGAACACTGTGAACACTGAGAACACTGTGAACACTGAGAACACTGTGAACACTGAGAGCACTGTGAACACTGAGAACACTGAGAACACTGAGAACACTGAGAATACTGAGAACACTGTGAATACTGAGAATACTGAGAACACTGTGAACACTGTGAACACTGAGAACACTGTGAACACTGAGAACACTGAGAACACTGTGAACACTGTGAACACTGTGAACACTGAACACTATGAACTCTGTGAACACTGAGAACACTGAGAGCACTGTGAACACTGTGAGCACTGAGAACACTGAGAACACTGTGAACACTGTGAACACTGAGAACACTGTGAACACTGAACACTGTGAACACTGAGAACACTGAGAACACTGAGAACACTGTGAACACTGTGAACACTGAGAACACTGTGAACACTGAGAACACTGAGAACACTGAGAACACTGAGAACACTGTGAACACTGAGAACACTGTGAACACTGAGAACACTGAGAACACTGTGAACACTGAGAACACTGAGAACACTGTGAACACTGAGAACACTGTGAACACTGTGAACACTGTGAACACTGTGAACACTGTGAACACTGAGAACACTGAGAACACTGAGAACACTGTGAACACTGAGAACACTGTGAACACTGAGAACACTGTGAACACTGAGAACACTGTGAACACTGAGAACACTGTGAACACTGAGAACACTGTTGTTTCTTG
>NW_027196960.1:0-72800 GCF_038502225.1 Cherax quadricarinatus | reverse complement strand
AAATCCTCCTGAAGTTCTGAGACATCAAGCACGATCCCTTGGCTCTGTAGCACAGTGGCCAGTATGACCACCTGGTTCTGTGGTCCAGTGGCCAGTATGACCTCGTGGGTCTGTGTTGCAGTGGTCATTACTGCCACCTGGTTCTGTGGTACAGTGGTTAGTACGACCACCTGGGTCTGTGGTGTAGTTGTCAGTATGACCACCAGGCTGTGTAGAAGAGTGGTCACTGCGACCACTTGGCTCTATGGTAGAGTGGTCAGTGCGGTTTTCTAGCTCTGGGAACAGTGGTCAGTATGGCCACCTTGCTCTGAGGCGCAGTAGTCAGGACGACTACTTACCTCTATTATGCAGTTGTCAATGTGACCTCCTGGCTCTATGATTCAGTGCTCAGTACGACCACCTTGTTCTTCGGTACCGTGGTCAGTACGACAACCTGGATCTGTGTTACACTCATCAGTACGACCACGTGGCTCTGGGGTACATTCTTCAGTACGACAACCTGGCTCTTTAGTACAGTATTCAGTACAACCACTTGGCTCTGTGGTGCAGTGGTCAGTACGACCACCTGAAAAAAAAACATACAATAGGTGAGGTTTGAACTCGCGGTCAGAGAGTCTCAAAACTCCAGACCGTCGCGTTAGCCACTGGACCAGTTAGCTTCAATAAGAATCATCCAACTAGGTATATTACTACACAATAGGAAAGTTAGCATTTGAGACTGACTGAGTTCAAACCCCACCCGTGGTACGGTTTGTTTGCAATCGTTTATTACGATTTCGTGAGTCACGACCACCTGGTTCTGTGATGCAGTGGTCAGTACGACCACCTGGCTCTGTGGTGCAGTGGTCAGTATGACAACCTGGCCCTATGGTACAGTGGTTAGTACGACCGCTTGGGTTTGCGGTGCAGTTGTATGACCACCTGGCTTTGTGGTTGACTGGTCAGTACGACTACCTGGCTCTGTGGTACAGTAGTTATTACGACCCTATGGCTCCCTGGTACAATAGTCAGTACGGCCTCCTGGCTCTGGTGCAGTGATTGGTTTAGTAGTCAGCACGACCACCTGGCTCTGTGGTTTAGTAGTCAGCATGACCACCTGGCTGTGTGGTGCAACTGTCAGTACGACCACCTCGCTTTGTAGTGAAGTGGTCGGTACCACCATCTGGCTCTGTAGTACAGTGGTCAATACGACCACCTTGCTATTTGTTTCAGAGGTCAGTATGCGCACCTGGATCTGTCACATACATTTTTCTGTACTACCACCTGGCTCTGTGGTACAGTGGTTAGTACGACCACCTGTTTCTGCTGTCCAGTGGTTAGTACGACCACATGGCTCTGTGGTGCAGTGATAAGTATGACTACGTGGCTCTGTGGTAGAGTGGACAATACGACCACCTGGCTCTGTCACACTGGTCTGTACAACCACCCGGTTCTGTGGTAAAGTGGTCAGTACGACTATCTGCCTCTGTGGTATAGTGGTCAGTATGATCGCATAGCTCTGAGGTGCAGTGGTCAGTACGACAACCTTGCTATGTGGTGCTGTAGTCAGTACGACAAAGTTACTCTTGGGTGCAGTGGTCTACATGACCACCTGGTTCTGGTGCAGTGGTTATTACGTTCGCCTAGCTCTGTGGTGCAGTAGTTAGTACGACCATCTAGCTTTGTGGTAGAGTGGTCAGCATGACCACCTGGCTCGGTGGTGCAGAGGTCAGTGTAACTACCTGGCTCTGTGATGCAGTAGTCACTATGACCACATGGCTCTGTTGTACAATGATTAGTACAACCACCTGGCTCTGAGGTGCAGTTGTGTGACTATCTGGCTATGTGGTGCAGAGGTCAGTATAACCACATAACTCTCTGGTACAGTTGTCATTACGACCACCTGGCTCTTTGTTACAGAGCTCAATACGACCACCTGGCTCATTGGTGAATGGTCAATACGATTATTACAAAAAAAAAAAAAAACGAAATTTCTAATAAGCTTAGAGATCTCCAGTGAATACTAGAAAGTACTGCCCTTCTAGCATCCAGCCTGTTACTGGGTTTTTATAACAAGTAGTCAGTATCCTGGTCCAATTATCCATTAGAATTCAATAAGAATTATTAGTGCTTCAGGATTACAACTGGTAGGCTACTAACTAGAGAAATTAAAATTTAATAAGTTTATTAATAAACAAAATTGTCTAGGAGTATATTATCAAATTAAACTAAATTAATCAATTTAAACAAATTAATAATAATCACTTCTCTGGTGTACAGTAGTATTGTGCTGAAGGCAAATATCACATTTATACGTCTTAAGAACCGTCTGGTACATTGTTAACATTTAATAACACAATATACAAATAATTATGTGTATGTGTGTAAGTGCTCTAAGTAGTTCGCTATGTCTCACGACTCGACTAGACTTAAACAAGTGACTGACAAAGTCCTCATATAAAGTAACTTCTTGACCATCTGGCAATCAGAACAGCTTGCTTGAACAATAAAACGACTGCTAAGCCCAACAGCAATATAACAAGAAAATTTCGACACAGAATCAGGAACAAGGAGATAATATAACGACACTAAGTAGGCACCATCTGCAGATCCTCCACAAAAGTCACAAAACTCCCATACTACTGAATCTAAGTTCAGCATAAGAAAATCCCCGACTGTGATAATACAGAGATACCAGTACAAGCTAAGTCAGAAGCTACAGCTCAGGACCTGAGTTGCTCAGAGTGTCTATGCGACACACAACCTCAGTACAACGTCAAAAATCACTAAGTCTATACAATGTTCTGTGAACAGAGTTCTACAGAACCAAAAAGAAAGCTACAGAGACGATCTTCCAACAAGGGCCAATAAGGGAGAGTTAGGCACGTCTTGTCAGGAATATGTCCAACCACCAAGAGAGTCTAGACCAGACTGACTACTCCAGGCGAGGTGTGAACACCCCCCTCAATCATGTGATAGCTCCGTGGACAGTTGCTGCCCAGCAACACAGAAGCCGGAAGAGTAACGAGGCACGAGCAATAATTACAGTAGTTAGAAAATCAAGATTTGAACTATGAGCACATAATAATAATATATGAATGTTACAATCTACCTAACAAAAGTAACTAAGTCAAATAATATAAAGCAATATATTTACGATTTGGCTATTATCGCAAATATAAGCAATATAAAATTATATGAAAAGGTAATATACATTATATACATTGTGACCCATTCAGGGGTTGCAACAACGATCATCTGGCTGGACAGGTGATGCTCAACCAGTGTCTACCTGGCTGGACTGGTGATGCTCAACCAGTGTCTACCTGGCTGGACTGGTGATGCTCAACCAGTGTCTACCTGGCTGGACTGGTGATGCTCAACCAGTGTCTACCTGGCTGGACTGGTGATGCTCAACCAGTGTCTACCTGGCTGGACTGGTGATGCTCAACCAGTGTCTACCTGGCTGGACTGGTGATGCTCAACCAGTGTCTACCTGGCTGGACTGGTGATGCTCAACCAGTGTCTACCTGGCTGGACTGGTGATGCTCAACCAGTGTCTACCTGGCTGGACTGGTGATGCTCAACCAGTGTCTACCTGGCTGGACTGGTGATGCTCAACCAGTGTCTACCTGGCTGGACTGGTGATGCTCAACCAGTGTCTACCTGGCTGGACTGGTGATGCTCAACCAGTGTCTACCTGGCTGGACTGGTGATGCTCAACCAGTGTCTACCTGGCTGGACTGGTGATGCTCAACCAGTGTCTACCTGGCTGGACTGGTGATGCTCAACCAGTGTCTACCTGGCTGGACTGGTGATGCTCAACCAGTGTCTACCTGGCTGGACTGGTGATGCTCAACCAGTGTCTACCTGGCTGGACTGGTGATGCTCAACCAGTGTCTACCTGGCTGGACTGGTGATGCTCAACCAGTGTCTACCTGGCTGGACTGGTGATGCTCAACCAGTGTCTACCTGGCTGGACTGGTGATGCTCAACCAGTGTCTACCTGGCTGGACTGGTGATGCTCAACCAGTGTCTACCTGGCTGGACTGGTGATGCTCAACCAGTGTCTACCTGGCTGGACTGGTGATGCTCAACCAGTGTCTACCTGGCTGGACTGGTGATGCTCAACCAGTGTCTACCTGGCTGGACTGGTGATGCTCAACCAGTGTCTACCTGGCTGGACTGGTGATGCTCAACCAGTGTCTACCTGGCTGGACTGGTGATGCTCAACCAGTGTCTACCTGGCTGGACTGGTGATGCTCAACCAGTGTCTACCTGGCTGGACTGGTGATGCTCAACCAGTGTCTACCTGGCTGGACTGGTGATGCTCAACCAGTGTCTACCTGGCTGGACTGGTGATGCTCAACCAGTGTCTACCTGGCTGGACTGGTGATGCTCAACCAGTGTCTACCTGGCTGGACTGGTGATGCTCAACCAGTGTCTACCTGGCTGGACTGGTGATGCTCAACCAGTGTCTACCTGGCTGGACTGGTGATGCTCAACCAGTGTCTACCTGGCTGGACTGGTGATGCTCAACCAGTGTCTACCTGGCTGGACTGGTGATGCTCAACCAGTGTCTACCTCACTGGACTGGTGATGCTCAACCAGTGTCTACCTGGCTGGACTGGTGATGCTCAACCAGTGTCTACCTCACTGGACTGGTGATGCTCAACCAGTGTCTACCTGGCTGGACTGGTGATGCTCAACCAGTGTCTACCTGGCTGGACTGGTGATGCTCAACCAGTGTCTACCTGGCTGGACTGGTGATGCTCAACCAGTGTCTACCTGGCTGGACTGGTGATGCTCAACCAGTGTCTACCTGGCTGGACTGGTGATGCTCAACCAGTGTCTACCTGGCTGGACTGGTGATGCTCAACCAGTGTCTACCTGGCTGGACTGGTGATACTCGTCCAGTGTCTACCTGGCTGGACTGGTGATGCTCAACCAGTGTCTACCTGGCTGGACTGGTGATGCTCAACCAGTGTCTACCTGGCTGGACTGGTGATGCTCGACCAGTGTCTACCTGGCAGGACTTGTGATGCTCGACCAGTGTCTACCTAGCAGGACTTGTGATGCTCGACCAGTGTCTACTTAGATGGACTGGTGATGCTCGACCAGTGTCTAACAGACTTAGACCAGTGTCTACTTGGATGGACTGGTGATGCTGGTGATGCTCGACCAGTGTCTACCTGGCTGGACTGGTGATGCTCGACCAGTGTCTACCTGGCTCGACTGGTGATGCTCGACCAGTGTCTACCTGGCTCGACTGGTGATGCTCGACCAGTGTCTACCTGGCTGGACTGGTCATTCTCGACCAGTGTCTACCTTGCTATACTGCTGATGCTTGAGCAGCGTCTAACTGGCTGGACTGGTGATGCTCGACTAGTGTCTACCTGGCAGGACTTTTGATGCTCGAACAGTGTCTACCTGGCAGGACTTGTGATGCTCGACCAGTGTCTACCTAGCAGGACTGGCGATACTCGACCAGGGTCTACCCGGCAGGACTGGTGATGCTCGACCAGTGTCTACCAGGCAGGACTTGTGGTGCACGACCAGTGTCTACGTGGCAGAACTTCTGATGTTCGACCAGTGTCTACCTGGCTGGACTGGTGATGCTCGACAAGTGTCTACCTGGCTAGACTGATGATGCTCCACTAATGTCTACCTGGCTGGACTGGTGAGGCTCTGCCAGTGTCTACCTCGCTGGACTGGTGATGCTCGACCAGTGTCTACCTGGCAGGACTTGTGATGCTCGACCAGTGTCTACCTGGTTGGACTGGTGATGCTCGACCAGTGTCTACCTGGCTGGACTGGTGATGCTCGACCAGTGTCTACCTGGCCGGACTGGTGATGCTTGACCAGTGTCTACCTGGCAGGACTGGTGATGCTCGACCAGTGTCTACCTGGCTGGACTGGTGATGCTCGACCAGTGTCTACCTGGCAGGACTTGTGATGCTCGGCCAGTGTCTACCTGGCAGGACTTGTGATGCTCGACCAGTGTCTACCTGGCTGGACTGGTGATGCTCGAACAGGGTCTACCTGGTTTGACTGGTGATGCTTGACCAGTGTCTACCTTGCTATACTGTTGATGCTCGACCAGTGTCTAACAGGATGGAATGGTGATGCTCGACCAGTGTCTACCTGGCAGGACTTGGGATGCTCGACCAGTGTTTACTTGGATGGACTGGTGATTCTCGACCAGTGTCTACTTGGATGGACTGGTGATGCTCGACCAGTGTCTACCTGGCTGGACTTGTGATGCTCGACCAGTGTCTACCTGGCAGGACTTGTAATGCTCGACCAGTGTCTACCTGGAAGGACTGGTGATGCTCGTGAAGTGTCTACCTGACTGGACTTGTGATGCTCGACCAGTGTATACCTGGCAGGACTTCTGATGCTTGACGAGTGTCTACCTGGCTGGACTGGTGATGCTTGACCAATGTCTACCTGGCTGGACTTGTGATGCTCGACCAGTGTCTACCTTGCTATACTGGTGATGCTTGACCAGTGTCTACCTGGATGGACTGGTGATGCTCGACCAGTGTCTACCTGGCAGGACTTGTGATGCTCGACCAGTGTCTACCTGGCAGGACTTGTGATGCTCGACCAGTGTCTACCTGGCTGGACTGGTGATGCTCCACCAGTGTCTACCTGGCTGGACTGGTGATCCTCTACCAGTGTCTACCTGGCTGGACTGGTGATCCTCTACCAGTGTCTACCTGGCTGGACAGGTGATGCTCGACCAGTGTCTACCTGGCTGGACTGGTAATGCTTGACCAGTGTCTACCTGGATGAACTGGTGATGCTCGACAGTGTCTACCTTGCTGGTCTGGTGAAGTTCGACCAGTGTCTTCCTGGCTGAACTGGTGATGTTCGACAGTGTCTACCTGGCTGGACTGGTCATGTTCGGCAGTGTCTAACTTGCTGGACTGGAGATGCTCGACAGTGTCTACCTGGCTGGACTGGTGATTCTCGACAGTCTCTGCCTGGCTGGACAGGTGATGCTCGACAGTGTCTCCCAGGCTTTACTGATGATGTTCGACAGTGTCTACCTGGCTGGAGTGGTGATGTTCGACAGTGTCTACGTTGCTGGACTGGTTATGCTCGACAATGTCTTACTGGCAGCACTGGTGATGCTCAACAGTGTCTACCTGGTTGGACTGGTGATCATCTACCAGTGTCTACCTGGCTGGACTGGTGATGCTCGACAGTGTCTACCAGGCTGGATTGGTGATGTTCGCCAGTGTCTACTACTTGGACTGAGATCTGGTGATGATGTCGACAGTGTGTCTACCAGGTTGGACTGGTTATGTTCGACAGCGTCTACCTAGCAGGACTGGTGATGTTCGACAGTGTCTACCTCTGGTGATGTTCTGTCTACCTCGAGGGCTGATGTTCAGTGTCTACCTGGCTACTGGTGATGGCTGGACTGATGTTCGACAGCGTCTACCTGGCAGGACTGGTGATGTTCGACAGTGTCTACCAGGTTGGACTGGTGATGTTCGACAGTGTCTACCTGGCAGGACTGGTGATGTTCGACAGTGTCTACCAGGCTGGACTGGTGATGTTCGACAGTGTCTACCTGGCTGGACTGGTGATACTCGACAGTGTCTACCAGGTAGGACTGATGTTCGACAGTGTCTACCTGGCAGGACTGGTGATGTTCGACAGTGTCTATCTGGCTGGACTGGTGATATTCAATTATCTTACCTGGCTGGAATGGTGATGTTCGACAGTGTCTACCTGGCTGCACTGGTGATGTTCGACAATGCCTATTTGGAAAGACTTTTGATGCTCGACCAGTGTCTACCTGACTGGACTGGTGATTTTCGACAGCATCTACATGGCTGGACTGGTGATGTTCGACAGTGTCTGCCTGGCAGAACTATTGATGTTCGACAGTGTCTACATGGTAGGACTGGTGATGTTCGACAGTGTCTACCTGGCTGGACTGGTGATGTTCGACAGTGTCTACCTGGCTGGACTGGTGATGTTCGACAGTGTCTACCTGGCTGGACTGGTGATGTTCGACAGTGTCTACGCACCAAACTCACGCTACGTCTGTCGTTATGGTGTCATTTTTTAAAAGTCGTCTAGCTGTTGCTGAACAATACGTGGACAGTTACTGTACCATACGTGGACAGTTACTGTACCATACGTGGACAGTTACTGTACCATACGTGGACAGTTACTGTACCATACGTGGACAGTTACTGTACCATACGTGGACAGTTACTGTACCATACGTGGACAGTTACTGTACCATACTTGGACAGTTACTGTACCATACGTGGACAGTTACTGTACCATACGTGGACAGTTACTGTACCATACGTGGACAGTTACTGTACCATACGTGGACAGTTACTGTACCATACGTGGACAGTTACTGTACCATACGTGGACAGTTACTGTACCATACTTGGACAGTTACTGTACCATACGTGGACAGTTACTGTATCATACGTGGACAGTTACTGTAACATACTTGGACAGTTACTGTAGCATACTTCGACAGTTACTGTACCATACGTGGACAGTTACTGTACAATACGTGGACAGTTACTGTACCATACGTGGACAGTTACTGTACCATACGTTGACAGTTACTGTACCATACGTGGACAGTTACTGTACCATACGTGGACAGTTACTGTACCATACGTGGACAGTTACTGTACCATACGTGGACAGTTACTGTACCATACGTGGACAGTTACTGTACCATACGTGGACAGTTACTGTACCATACGTGGACAGTCACTCTACCATACGTTGACAGCCACTGTACCATACCTGGAGGGCTACTGTATCATACGTGGACAGTTACTGTAGGGACAGGTACTTTACCATACGTTGATAGTCTCTGTACCATACGTGGACAGTTACTGTACAATACGTGGACAGTCACTGTACCATAAGTGGACAGTTACTGTACCATACGTTGGCAGTTACTGTATCGAGTGTGGACAGTTACTGTACCATAATTGGAGAGTTACTGTACCATACGTGGACAGTTACTGAACCATACGTGGACAGTTACTGTACCATACGTGGACAGTTACTGTACCATACGTGGACAGTTACTGTACAATATGTGGACAGTTACTGTACTATACGTGGACAGTTACTGTACCATACTTGGACAGTTACTGAACTATACGTGGACAGTTACTGTACCATACTTGGACAGTTACTGTACCATACTTGGACAGTTACTGTACCATACGTGGACAGTGGACAGTTACTGTACAATACATACTGTGGACAGTTACTGTACCATACTTGGACAGTTACTGTACCATACGTGGACAGTTACTGTACCTAGTGACCAGGTTCTAGCCAATAAGAAGGTGGGATTGGCAATCGCAGAGGTTATGTGGATACCGCTCTCCTGTCTGCCCTTGTCATTCCCATTCTAGAGCTGGTTGAAGCACGGTCTGCTATCTTGTGGCTTCTATTTCTGCCTTGCTTACCGTGGAGTGCACTATATTTATCACTGTACATAGTGTACATATTGCTGTTCTAAATTGGTGAAGGATAATATAAGTCTAAACTTTTTCTACTGTGTTTATTTGCTCCCATTACACCTGGGATAACAGGCCATTTGAAATCCTAGGTTGTAATATGGGTAGCCTGTCCGAGAGCTGGACTTAGAGAAACGGTTGAGCTTAGGGTGAAGCTTGTAGCAGGAACATTGTGTAGCTTGCTGTTTCGCTTCGCTTTACAAATTTTGCGTGTCAGTTGCTTATGATCAGCCTTGCTATTGTGTGATCGTTCAACAGCTCGCTACTAGCTTGTTCAGTGTGCTCGCTTCGCTACGGTCAATCTTGTGTGCAGTCGGCTTTGCTTGTATGCGTATTCTGCAATCGTACTGTGCATAGCTAAGCGTGTTCTACAAATTAACGTGTTACGTTGGGGTATTCGTACTGTGCATAGCGAATAACTTATGCCACCTAGACGAGTCAGACGCCTGGTGTCGGCATATACTTTGCATAACCTACCTAAATTGTCCCTACAGCGTTGTTGGCAAATTGCTCGTTCCATTGGCATTCCCTATAAACGCACTCTCACAGCTGCGCAACTGCGTTCACTTATTGCTGACAAACTTATTGAAGAAGAGATGGCACATCAAACTCCTCCCTCTACGGGAGCTGGGGCAAAAACTCTTATGTTCTCGCATGAGGAAGATGATACACCTACGGAGCAAAATGGTCAGTATGGTGCAGCTGGGTTGTCTCGAGGTGAATCAGCGTCGTTGGCACTTGAGCTGGCAAAAATCACGCTGGAGCAAACTAGGGAACAGAGAGCATTCGCAAGGGAAGAATTTGATAGGGAAAGAGAAAGGAGGCAGTTTTCGCATTCTGTAAACGATTTCAGTTTACAAAAAGCAGTACAGCTTGTTCCCCGCTTCAATGAGGCCGAACCAGAGCAATTTTTCGAAAGCTTCGAAAATCAGGCTCGAGCCTTGAGGTGGCCGGAACAGCACTGGGCAGCGTTGGTTCATACAGCATTATTGGGTAAGGCACAGGAATTTACGTCGGTATTAACTGACGCTGAATTCTCTGATTATCAAGTAGTGAAGACCACAGTGTTGGGAGCATATACATGTATCCCAGCTAAATATCGTAAGACCTTCAAATTGAACAGGCGGCAGCTTGGTCAATCCCTGGTGGACTTTGTGAGACAGCAAACCAAAGCTTTTACCAGCTGGTATAAAGCGAGTGGTGTCTCTAACTTTGAGGAGCTGGTGCAGCTTATTCTGATTGATAACCTGCTGGAGTCTGTGGGACCAGAGGTTCGTGTCTTTCTGCAGGATCGTGACTTAACCACTGCATTGGAGGCGGCCAGGTTGGCTGATACCTTCGAAACGAACCGCTCCTTGTCCGAGCGGTCCCGTCTCTCTTTTCAACAGTCTGGCGTGAGCAGAGATCGACAACATTGGAGAATGAAGTGCCAGCCGGAGGGAGAGCGTCTACGTCATCCAACCAAGTCACCTGGCGAGCCACGCTTCTCAACATATGGTCCCCCTGCGGAGAGGCAAACTACTTATGGAGCATCTCGACAACAATATCCAGAGAGGCACCAGCCAGAACGACACCACTTGCAACGTCATCAGGGAGTAAAGGGCAAGCCTGTCGTCTGCTTCAGGTGTAATAAAGTAGGTCACATCAGTTCCAACTGCCCCCAAAAACCTCAACCCATCGGGAAAATCTCTAATATCCCTAGCAACATGTCCCCTAGAGAAGTAGAAAAAGGTATGGCCCCTTATTATTGCGAAAGTCTTATTTCCCTTCAGGAAAACTCAGAACCAACTAAAGTAAATACCTTTAGAGATACTGGAGCATATTGCTCACTTGTCAGAGAAGGAATATTACCCCTTTCAGAGAATACTTCCTTGAATTCCTCAGTTTTATTGGAAGCCTATGGAGGAGCTATATATTCTGTTCCTTTGCATAAAATTTATGTACAGTGCAAATATTACACTGGGTACTTGACTGTAGGTGTCTCAAAAGGATTTCCCATGAAAAATGCCATGTTATTACTGGGTAATAACATTACTACTGTTACTTCGTGTCCTGAACCTATAATGATTAATGCTTCTCCAGTGTTGGCCATAACTCGGGCAACATCCCAAGGGTTGTCTGGGGAGAATGTTGACCTATCCTTGGACGACTCCGATCTCGGAATAGCCACGTTGTTTTATGAGACACACCGGCCGGAGTCTCGTAAATCAAGTGAACAGACCCCGATCAAGCCTTCCTATTCCCAGGTTGCAGGATTGCCAGATGTCTCTGTTTCCATGCCCGAGGGACTGTCCTTCCGGGAGGAACAACGAAAGGACCCTTCTTTAAAATTCGCTTTTCAGGCAGCCATGGGTAAATCCTCTTTGGGTCATCCAGTCAAGTATGAAGTTAAAAATGATTATTTGGTTTGCACTGAGACTGGTAAGGAGATAGAGGGCCGGCAATTATACGACAGGTTAGTGGTTCCAACCAAGTATAGACCTCAGATATTAAATATAGCTCATAATACGTCATTAGGAGGTCACTTAGGAATTACAAAAACCTTGTATAGAATCACAAAAGAATTTTATTGGCCAAAATTAAAGAAAGATGTGAAGAATCATATTAGGTGTTGCCGAGAATGTCAGCAAGTTGGAAAACCTGGACATTCCATTAAACCTGCACCTCTCCAACCCATACCTGCTGATGGAGAACCTTTTGCAGATTTAATTATAGATTGTGTAGGTCCACTACCTAAGTCAAAGTCTGGAAATCAGTATTTATTTACAATTATGGATAAAGTAACCAGATATCCTGAAGCGATCCCAATGCGTAGTATCAATACTAAAGCTATTCTCAAAGCTTTAACAAAATTCATTTCTTGTTTTGGCATTCCTAAAACTATACAAAGTGATCAAGGTACTAACTTCACTGCCAAAGCATTTAGGGAAGTATTAACTAGGTTAGGGATAATTCACAACTTATCCACTGCCTATCACCCTCAGTCCCAAGGCGCCTTGGAAAGATTCCACCAAACATTAAAAACAATGATGAGAAGTTTTTGCATGCACTTTCCGACAGATTGGGATGAATCTCTACCGTTGTTGCTGTTCTCAGTACGAGAGACGGTGCAAGAGTCTACAGGGTATAGTCCGTTTGAGCTGATCTTTGGGCACAATGTACGAGGTCCTCTTCGGGTGCTCAAAGAAGGATGGATGGGAGAAGACGTAAGCTCAGCACTCTACAACCCGTCTTCAAGGTTGCAGGTGGCACGTGAGTTAGCCACGGCTAACCTAAAGATAGCTCAAAGTAAGATGAAACAGAGGTATGACAGAAGTGCACAATTCCGCTCCTTCCATCCAGGAGACAAGGTGTTGGTGCAGGAACCTATACCTGGCCACACCTTGAAAGCTAGATTTACGGGACCTATGCAGATAGTAAGTAGATTATCTGATTTAAATTATGTGGTAGCTCCCATTGATAAGACCTCAAAAACAAAAACTTACCACATTAATCAAATCAAGGCCTTTCATACACCAGATAAAGTCCCAGTAATGACTCTGTCCTCTACCTCTGAGGACGACTCTGACTCTTTGCACTATCTCTGAAATTAATACTAAACTTTCAAATTCTGTCCTCCTCAAGGATCCTAGCCCGTTAATGGATGGATTATCTGAAATACAAGCAACCAATTTAACTGAGCTTCTACAGTCATATCCTAATATTTTTTCGGATGTGCCGAAAAAATGTACGTTAGGTTACCATGATGTAGATGTGGGAAAATCTAAACCAATTAAACTCTCCCCCTACAGAGCTAATCCTGAAAAGCAAAGGCTACTTCAGCAGGAAGTAGACTTCTTGTTAGAACATGGTTTAGTGGAGGAGTCATCTAGTCCATGGGCTTCACCGTGCATCCTAGTAAAAAAGGCTGATGGAGGGTTTCGTATGTGCACAGACTACCGTAAAGTGAACGAGGTCACAATCACAGATGCTTACCCTCTTCCTCGTCTGGATGACGTAATTGACTTTGTGGGTAAGGCTACTTTTGTGTCCAAATTAGATCTCCTTAAAGGTTACTATCAGGTACCTTTGACAGATAAGGCGAAGGAAATCTCTGCCTTCGTAATTCCAGGAGGTCATTATCAGTATACAGTTACCCCCTTCGGAATGAAAAATTCCCCCTCTTCATTCCAGAAACTCGTCCATCAGGCTATTAAAGGACTTGAAGGCACGGCAGCATACCTAGATGATATTGTTGTGGTGTCTGATACTTGGGATCAACACCTACTTAGACTTAAAGCTCTGTTTGAGACCTTTAAGAATTCCCAATTAACAGTTAATTTATCTAAATCTTCCTTTGGCCAGGCCACTGTCACTTTTCTAGGCCATGAAGTAGGTAGTGGTAATGTTGCACCTAAACTTGCTAAAGTTCTTTCGATTAAAGATTATCCAGTTCCTCATGATAGGAAATCTCTTCAACGTTTCCTAGGCATGATAGGATTTTACAGAAGATTCTGTAAGAATTTCTCAGATATTGTAGCCCCTCTTACCTCTCTTACCAGTCATAAAGTTCCCTTTAATTGGACGTCAGATTGTAACACTGCTTTTAATAAAGCAAAAAGATTATTGTGCTCTGCACACATTCTCCTGTCTCCAGACTTCTCCAAACCTTTTTCATTACAGGTTGATGCTTGTGAGTCTGGGGTTGGGGCGGTACTATTACAAATCGGGAACAAGGAGCTGCAGCCAATCGCATACTTTTCAGCTAAGTTCCAGCCACATCAGAGAGCTTACTCTACCATTGAAAAAGAAGCCCTCGCGCTGGTAATGGCTTTGGAGCATTTCGATGTTTATGTGGGCCAGACATCGCAGGTGGTCACAGTCTACAGTGATCACAACCCGTTAGTCTATCTCCAAGCCATGAAGAATCACAACACAAGGCTTATGCGTTGGACGCTCAGGCTGCAGCCCTACAATATAAAAATTAATTATATTGCCGGCAAAGAAAATGTGTTGGCAGACTCTTTGTCAAGAGTCTAGTTTAATATTTTATTTAGGTTAGGATGTATTTGTGGTAACCCCCCTTTCAAGCTCTTTTTTTTATCCCCTGATGTGGGGTTTTTTTTTAGTGAGGGGATACGGGCTACCGTCCGCTTGTATCTTGGACCTATGTTGGCCTATCTGACTGCTGTCTCACTCTGAGTTTAGGGTTTGGCTTTTGGTCACTAGGAAAGCTGAGCTCTATCTAAGAGTTGGATGGTGGAGAGGATAGGCGGTCCCATTTTTTGTGCCATGGCGGCACGGTTACCACTGGGAGGTGGCAGCCTAATCCTGAGCCTTCTCGGGGGTGGGGGTGTGGCATGCAAAGAGTACGTAACCTTTATTCGGCGCATGGACACACCCTCATTTACAGGTTATCTCCCCCAACCAGCGAACCAGGTTGCTAAGAGTTGATGATGGGGCCCCATCGTTCAACTAGTGACCAGGTTCTAGCCAATAAGAAGGTGGGATTGGCAATCGCAGAGGTTATGTGGATACCGCTCTCCTGTCTGCCCTTGTCATTCCCATTCTAGAGCTGGTTGAAGCACGGTCTGCTATCTTGTGGCTTCTATTTCTGCCTTGCTTACCGTGGAGTGCACTATATTTATCACTGTACATAGTGTACATATTGCTGTTCTAAATTGGTGAAGGATAATATAAGTCTAAACTTTTTCTACTGTGTTTATTTGCTCCCATTACACCTGGGATAACAGGCCATTTGAAATCCTAGGTTGTAATATGTACCATACGTGGGCAGTTACTGTACCATACGTGGACAGTTACTGTACCATACTTGGACAGTTACTGTACCATACTTGGACAGTTACTGTACCATACGTTGACAGTTACTGTACCATACTTGGAAAGTTACTGTACCATACGTGGGCAGTTACTGAACCATATCTGGACAGTTACTGTACCATACGTGGACAGTTACTGTACCGTACGTGGACAGTTACTGTACCATACGTGGACAGTTACTGTACCATACGTGGACAGTTACTGTACCATACGTGGACAGTTACTGTACCATACGTGGACAGTTACTGTAACATACGTGGACAGTTACTGTAACATACTTGGACAGTTATTGTACCATACGTGGAGAGTTACTGTACCATACGTGGACAGTTACTGTACCATACGTGGACAGTTACTGTACCATACGTGGACAGTTACTGTAACATACGTGGACAGTTACTGTACCATACGTGGAGAGTTACTGTACCATACGTGGACAGTTACTGAACCATACGTGGACAGTTACTGTACCATACGTGGACAGTTACTGTACCATACGTGGACAGTTACTGTACCATACGTGGACAGTTACTGTACCATACGTGGACAGTTACTGTACCATACGTGGACAGTTACTGTACAATACGTGGACAGTTACTGTAACATATGTGGACAGTCACTGTACCATACGTGGACAGTAACTGTACAATACGTGAACAGTTACTGTACCATATGAGGAAAGTTACTGTACAATACGTGGACAGTTACTGAACCATACGTGGACAGTTACTGTACCATACGTGGACAATTACTGTAACATATGTGGACAGTCACTGTACCATACGTGGACAGTTACTGTACCATACGTGGACAGTTATTGTACCATACGTGGAGAGTTATTGTACCATACGTGGGCAGTTACTGTACCATACGTGGAGAGTTACTGTACCATACGTGGACAGTTACTGAACCATACGTGGACAGTTACTGTACCATACGTGGACAGTTACTGTACCATACGTGGACAGTTACTGTACCATACGTGGACAGTTACTGTACCATACGTGGACAGTTACTGTACCATACGTGGACAGTTACTGTACCATACGTGGACAGTCACTCTACCATACGTTGACAGCCACTGTACCATAATTGGACAGCCACTGTACCATACGTGGACAGTTATTGTGCCATACGTGGACAGTTACCGTACCATACGTGGACATTCACTGTACCATAAGTGGACAGTCACTCTACCATACGTAGACAGATACTGTACCATACCTGGAGGGCTACTGTATCATATGGGGACAGGTACTTTACCATACGTTGATAGTCTCTGTACCATACGTGGACAGTTACTGTACAATACGTGGACAGTCACTGTACCATAAGTGGACAGTTACTGTACCATACGTGGACAGTTACTGTAACATACGTGGACAGTTACTGTACAATATGTGGACAGTTACTGTAACATATGTGGACAGTCACTGTACCATACCTGTACAGCCACTGTACCATACCTGTACAGCCACTGTACCATACGTGGACAGTTACTATACTGTACGTGGACAGTCACTGTACTATACGTGGACAGATACTGTGCCTTACATGGACAGTCAATGTACCATTCGTGGACAGTTACCGTACCATATGTGGACAGTTACTGTACCATACGTGGACAGTTCCTGTACCATTCGTTGACAGTTACTGTACCATACGTTGACAGTTACTGTGTCATACGTGGACAGTTACTGCGCAGTGCGTGGACAGTTAATGTACCATAAGTTGACAGTCACTGTACCATTCAGGGGCAGTTACTGTAACATATGTGGACAGTTACTGTACAGGACGTAGTGAGTTACTGTTCCATACGCGGACATTTAATGTACCATACATGGACACTTACTGTACCACACGTGGACAGTTACTGTACCATACGTGGAAATTTACTGTACCAAACGTTGATAGTTACCATACCATACGTGGACAGTTACTGTAACATACTTTGACAGTTACTATACCGCACGTGGAGAGTTACTGTACCATACGAGGACAGTTACTGTACCATAAGTGAGCAGTTACTGTATCATACGTGGACAGTTTCTGTACCATATATGGACAGATGCTGTACCATTCTTGGACACTTACTGTATCATACGTGGACAGTAACTGTATCATACGTGGACAGTAACTGTACCATACGTGGACATTCGTAGTACCATACGTTAAAATTTACTGGTCAATACATGGATAGTTTCTGTACAATGATTTGATAGTTACTGCACCATACGTTTCCAATTACTGTACCATACGTGGACAGTTACTGAACCATACGTAGACAGTTTTGTACCATACGTGGACAGTTACTGAACCATACGTGGACAGTTACTCTTCCATTCCTGGGCAGTTGCGGTACCGTACGTGGACAGTTTCTGTACCATACGCAGAAAGATGCTGTACCATACCAAGACAGTTACTGTACAATACGTGGACAATTACTGTACCATACGCGGACAGTTACTGTACCATACGTGAAAGTTTACTGGACCATACATGAATAGTTACTGTACCATAAGTTGATAGTTACTGTACCATAAGTTGATAGTTACTGTACCGTCCGAGGACAGTTACTATACCATATATGGACAGTTACTCTACTATATGTTGACAGCTATTGTACCATACGTGGACAGTTACTGTACCATAAGTGGACAGTTACTATACCATACGTGGACAGTTATTGTGCCATGCGTGGACAGCTACTGTACCATACATGGACAGTTACTGTACCATTCGTTGACAGTTACTGTACCATACGTGGACAGTTACTATACTATATGTTGACAGTTACTGTACCGTCCGTGGACAGTTACTGTTCCATATGCGTAGAGTTACTGTTCCATACGTGGACAGTTACCGTACCAGACTTAAAATTTACTGGTCCATACGAGGATATTTACTGTACCATAAGATGATAGTTACTGTACCATACGTGGACAGTTACTGAACCCATCGTGGACAGTTACTGTACCATACTGGAACAGTTACTGTACCTTACATTGACAGTTAATGTACCATACGTGGTCAATTACTGAACCATACGTGTTCAGTTACTGCACCATACGTGGACAGTTGCTCTACCACACGTGGACAGTTACTGCACCATACGTGGACAGTTACTGCACCATACGTGGTCAGTAACTATATCACACGTGAACAGTTACTGTACCATATAAGGTGTACATTCCGTGGCAGGATGTACAATGTAAGGTGTACATTCCGTGGCAGGATGTACAATGTAAGGTGTACATTCCGTGGCAGGATGTACAATGTAAGGTGTACATTCCGTGGCAGGATGTACAATGTAAGGTGTACATTCCGTGGCAGGATGTACAATGTAAGGTGTACATTCCGTGGCAGGATGTACAATGTAAGGTGTACATTCCGTGGCAGGATGTACAATGTAAGGTGTACATTCCGTGGCAGGATGTACAATGTAAGGTGTACATTCCGTGGCAGGATGTACAATGTAAGGTGTACATTCCGTGGCAGGATGTACAATGTAAGGTGTACATTCCGTGGCAGGATGTACAATGTAAGGTGTACATTCCGTGGCAGGATGTACAATGTAAGGTGTACATTCCGTGGCAGGATGTACAATGTAAGGTGTACATTCCGTGGCAGGATGTACAATGTAAGGTGTACATTCCGTGGCAGGATGTACAATGTAAGGTGTACATTCCGTGGCAGGATGTACAATGTAAGGTGTACATTCCGTGGCAGGATGTACAATGTAAGGTGTACATTCCGTGGCAGGATGTACAATGTAAGGTGTACATTCCGTGGCAGGATGTACAATGTAAGGTGTACATTCCGTGGCAGGATGTACAATGTAAGGTGTACATTCCGTGGCAGGATGTACAATGTAAGGTGTACATTCCGTGGCAGGATGTACAATGTAAGGTGTACATTCCGTGGCAGGATGTACAATGTAAGGTGTACATTCCGTGGCAGGATGTACAATGTAAGGTGTACATTCCGTGGCAGGATGTACAATGTAAGGTGTACATTCCGTGGCAGGATGTACAATGTAAGGTGTACATTCCGTGGCAGGATGTACAATGTAAGGTGTACATTCCGTGGCAGGATGTACAATGTAAGGTGTACATTCCGTGGCAGGATGTACAATGTAAGGTGTACATTCCGTGGCAGGATGTACAATGTAAGGTGTACATTCCGTGGCAGGATGTACAATCAGGAATTAGATGTACCTGCCAAGGGGTCTTTAGGTTAGATTTAGTGTTCCAGACATAATGTTATTACTTCAAGAATTTGAATGGTCATTGTTTACTGTACACATTTGTGTCTTTCAGATGCAACATATTAATTGAAAAGTACATGTACTCTGCGGAATCTGGCAATATATATTGCAAGACTTATTGTTGTAATTGAGGTGTGTGTTGATTCCCTTTATTTTTTTTTCCACCACTGTTTTCGCTATTTAATTTGTTGTTTATTTTGATGTATTATGTATGTCTTTAAATAAAATATAAAAAAAAAATTAGTTGATAATAATGATCTGAATGAGAGCATGATGAGTGATGCTCACCATCCACGATCATTATCAGTATGAGTGATGCTCACCATCCACGATCATTATCAGTATGACTCTCGAAATCGTAATGACACGATTGCAAACAAACCATACCACGGGCGGGATTTGAACCCGCGGTCATTGAGTCTCAAAACTCCAGACCGTCGCGTTAGCCACTGGACCAGCTAGCCACAATAAGATTCGTCCAACTAGGTGCATTTATGGTCACAGTGGTGCCTATGCTAACCTTCCTATGGTGTAGAAATATACCTAGTTGGACGAATCTTATTGTGGCTGGTCCAGTGGCTAACACGACGGTCTGGAGTTTTGAGACTCAATGACCGCGGGTTCAAATCCCGCCCGTGGTATGGTTCATTAGCAGTAACTTACCCCACTAGCGAGCATAGTCTGCGATGCTCAGCATCCAGGATCATTATCAATGACTTCTCCCACTAGTGAGCCTAGTGGCCCGGTGGCCTAAGCTCCCGCTTCACACACGGAGGGCCCGGGTTCGATTCCCGGCGGGTGGAAACATTTCGACACGTTTCCTTACACCTGTTGTCCTGTTCACCTAGCAGCAAATAGGTACCTGGGTGTTAGTCGACTGGTGTGGGTCGCATCCTGGGGGACAAGATTAAGGACCCCAATGGAAATAAGTTAGACAGTCCTCGATGACACACTGACTTTCTTGGGTTATCCTGGGTGGCTAACCCTCCGGGGTTAAAAATCCGAACGAAATCTTATCTTATCTCTTAGTGTGTGATGCTCAGCATCCAGGATCATTACCACTAACGTCCCCCACTAGTGAGCCTAGTGAGTGATGCTCAGCATCCAGGATCATTATCACTAACTTACCCACTAGTGAGCCTAGTCTGTGATGCTCAGGATCATTATCACTAACTTCCCCTAATAGTGAGCCTAGTCTGTGATGCTCAGCATCCAGGATCATTACCACTAACGTCCTCCCACTAGTGAGCCTAGTCTGCGATGTTCAGCATCCAGGATCATTAAAACTAACTTCCCTACTAGTGAGCCTAGTCTGTCATGCTCAGAATCCGGGGTTATCACTAACTTCACCCACTAGTGAGCCTAGTCTGTGATGCTCGGCATCCAGGAGGGTCATTATCACTAACTTCCCCTACTATTGAGCCTAGTCTGTGATGTTCTGAATCCACGGGAGACTAAGAGATACAACGATAACAGAGAAACAAAGGATCTGGACAACTGTTACTATAATAACAGTGGTGTAATTATATACAAAAGTTCCTGTTAACAGCTGACAGTGTTTCCACCACAGAAGCATTTAGTAAACAACTTATTGATTTTACTCACAATAGTCTTTTATGACTAATTTTGGTGTTAGGTAAACACTTGTTAAGCTCTCGAAACACTTGACATGGCCTAAAATGATGGAAACTCTGACTATGTGGGTCGTTGTCACTTGTGTCAACTCTCCACATACCTCCACTTGCTCATCTCATTCCTGTCACCGCTGATAGTGAACTTTTTTTTCGTCTCATAATAGACTGTGTTGGTTGTTTACCTTGAACCAAACCAGATAACCAATATTTGTTTACTATTATGGATGCACCGACAGCAGTTCTGAAGCTATTCTCACGAAAAAAAAAAATAATTCGCATAGTGTGTGGAGAGCATTAATGAGATTTTTCGTACAAGTTGGAATTTAACGAAAGATTCAGTCGGATCAAGGATCCAATTATACTTCTATGATCTTTCGTGAGTCATTATCCCACCTGGAAATAAAGTTTAGGCTTTCTAATAGTTATCACTCACAATCCCTACCAGTTATCACTCACAAACCCTAACAGTTATTACAAACATCACCAGCTGGAGTATATCTCCACTACAACAGGAGAAATACACCGGCTGAAAATGAGAGCAAATTGACTTACTTGATCGCTCCAGGACTGGGTGATGACTGAGCGGCACAGTGAGTGAGCAGCTGGTTAATAATGGCCCTGAGCGCTCTAGGACGGGGTGATGACTGAGCGGCACTGTGGGTGAGCAACTAGTTAATAATGACACTGAACACACTCCGCCTTCCACCTCATCTCTCATCTCTAATAATTTATTTTCCTCTGTTTTCAAGAATCCCACATATAACAACTTGCCGTCTTCCAAACTATGTCGGGCGTCAACTGTAGTAGAACCGTTGACTCACAGCCGAAAGTATCGGTGTTCAATCCCTACGTTCACCACACATATGTTGCTATGTATGGTAATCTATGTAACTGTATTTGTGTTCACCTGAATAAACTTAGCAGAAGGACTAGTTAGTGACTTGCTTGTTGTTGTCCTGAGCTAACACACTGAAGCTAAAAGGATTGATCTAGGCACCGATGAAAGGTTGGGCGTGTTTCTAACACCTACTGCCCCCCTCTGAACCTAGCTGTAACTAGGTACCTGGGTTTTAGTCCACTCTTCCCGGCCAAAACCTGAGTTACAAGATTAAAAACTACCTAAAGTGAACAACATAAGCAGGGGCTTTATATACAGTATATCCGTGATATCCTCTACGAAAGTAATAGTTGTATCATACACTAAAAGAAATACAAATTATTATTATTAAAGAATATGCAAGTCTCACAGCTATTGCCCGGCTTATCTAGCAGTAAATACATATCTAAGAGGTAATCAACTTTGGTGGGTTCCATTATGGGGAAGAACAAGAGAACTTATATGTAAATGAGCCAAAATACTTGGACTTAAAGTTGTGTTTTTCCTCATAAGATAAATAAAACAGATTATTTTAAACCACAGAGATGATTGATAATACTAGACTATAAAGTATTATTTTAAGTCAGGGAATGACTCACACTATATGTGGAGGATTGTGAAGTGAAGCACAGTGTTGAGTGTGAAGTGAAGCACAGTGTTGAGTGTGAAGTGAAGCACAGTGTTGAGTGTGAAGTGAAGCACAGTGTTGAGTGTGAAGTGAAGCACAGTGTTGAGTGTGAAGTGAAGCACGGTGTTGAGTGTGAAGTGAAGCACAGTGTTGAGTGTGAAGTGAAGCACAGTGTTGAGTGTGAAGTGAAGCACAGTGTTGAATGTGCAGCACAGTGTTGAGTGCAAAGTGAAGCACATTGTTGACAGTGAAGTGAAGCACATTGTTGAATGTGAACTGAAGCACAATGTTGAGTGTGAAGTGAAGCACAATGTTGAGTGTGAAGTGAAGCACAGTGTTGAGTGTGAAGTGAAGCACAGTGTTGAGTGTGAAGTGAAGCACAGTGTTGAGTGTGAAGTAAAGCACAGTGTTGAGTGTGAAGTGAAGCACAGTGTTGAGTGTGAAGTGAAGCACAGTGTTGAGTGTGAAGTGAAGCACAGTGTTGAGTGTGAAGTGAAGCACAGTGTTGAGTGTGAAGTGAAGCACAGTGTTGAGTGTGAAGTGAAGCACAGTGTTGAGTGTGAAGTGAAGCACAGTGTTGAGTGTGAAGTGAAGCACAGTGTTGAGTGTGAAGTGAAGCACAGTGTTGAGTGTGAAGTGAAGCACAGTGTTGAGTGTGAAGTGAAGCACAGTGTTGAGTGTGAAGTGAAGCACAGTGTTGAGTGTGAAGTGAAGCACAGTGTTGAGTGTGAAGTGAAGCACAGTGTTGAGTGTGAAGTGAAGCACAGTGTTGAGTGTGAAGTGAAGCACAGTGTTGAGTGTGAAGTGAAGCACAGTGTTGAGTGTGAAGTGAAGCACAGTGTTGAGTGTGAAGTGAAGCACAGTGTTGAGTGTGAAGTGAAGCACAGTGTTGAGTGTGAAGTGAAGCACAGTGTTGTGTGTGAAGTGAAGCACAGTGTTGAGTGTGAAGTGAAGCACAGTGTTGAGTGTGAAGTGAAGCACAGTGTTGAGTGTGAAGTGAAGCACAGTGTTGTGTGTGAAGTGAAGCACAGTGTTGAGTGTGAAGTGAAGCACAGTGTTGAGTGTGAAGTGAAGCACAGTGTTGAGTGTGAAGTGAAGCACAGTGTTGAGTGTGAAGTGAAGCACAGTGTTGAGTGTGAAGTGAAGCACAGTGTTGAGTGTGAAGTGAAGCACAGTGTTGAGTGTGAAGTGAAGCACAGTGTTGAGTGTGAAGTGAAGCACAGTGTTGTGTGTGAAGTGAAGCACAGTGTTGTGTGTGAAGTGAAGCACAGTGTTGAGTGTGAAGTGAAGCACAGTGTTGAGTGTGAAGTGAAGCACAGTGTTGAGTGTGAAGTGAAGCACAGTGTTGAGTGTGAAGTGAAGCACAGTGTTGAGTGTGAAGTGAAGCACAGTGTTGAGTGTGAAGTGAAGCACAGTGTTGAGTGTGAAGTGAAGCACAGTGTTGAGTGTGAAGTGAAGCACAGTGTTGAGTGTGAAGTGAAGCACAGTGTTGAGTGTGAAGTGAAGCACAGTGTTGAGTGTGAAGTGAAGCACAGTGTTGAGTGTGAAGTGAAGCACAGTGTTGTGTGTGAAGTGAAGCACAGTGTTGAGTGTGAAGTGAAGCACAGTGTTGAGTGTGAAGTGAAGCACAGTGTTGAGTGTGAAGTGAAGCACAGTGTTGAGTGTGAAGTGAAGCACAGTGTTGTGTGTGAAGTGAAGCACAGTGTTGAGTGTGAAGTGAAGCACAGTGTTGAGTGTGAAGTGAAGCACAGTGTTGAGTGTGAAGTGAAGCACAGTGTTGAGTGTGAAGTGAAGCACAGTGTTGAGTGTGAAGTGAAGCACAGTGTTGAGTGTGAAGTGAAGCACAGTGTTGAGTGTGAAGTGAAGCACAGTGTTGAGTGTGAAGTGAAGCACAGTGTTGAGTGTGAAGTGAAGCACAGTGTTGAGTGTGAAGTGAAGCAGTGTTGAGTGTGAAGTGAAGCACAGTGTTGAGTGTGAAGTGAAGCACAGTGTTGAGTGTGAAGTGAAGCACAGTGTTGAGTGTGAAGTGAAGCACAGTGTTGAGTGTGAAGTGAAGCACAGTGTTGAGTGTGAAGTGAAGCACAGTGTTGAGTGTGAAGTGAAGCACAGTGTTGAGTGTGAAGTGAAGCAGTGTTGAGTGTGAAGTGAAGCACAGTGTTGAGTGTGAAGTGAAGCACAGTGTTGAGTGTGAAGTGAAGCACAGTGTTGAGTGTGAAGTGAAGCAGTGTTGAGTGTGAAGTGAAGCACAGTGTTGAGTGTGAAGTGAAGCACAGTGTTGAAGCAGTGTTGAGTGAAGTGTGAAGTGAAGCAGTGTTGAGTGTGAAGTGAAGCACAGTGTTGAGTGTGAAGTGAAGCAGTGTTGAGTGTGAAGTGAAGCACAGTGTTGAGTGTGAAGTGAAGCAGTGTTGAGTGTGAAGTGAAGCACAGTGTTGAGTGTGAAGTGAAGCAGTGTTGAGTGTGAAGTGAAGCACAGTGTTTAGTGTGAAGTGAAGCAGTGTTGAGTGTGAAGTGAACCAGCGTTGAGTGTGAAGTGAAGCACAGTGTTGAGTGTGAAGTGAAGCACAGTGTTGAGTGTGAAGTGAAGCAGTGTTGAGTGTGAAGTGAAGCAGTGTTGAGTGTGAAGTGAAGCACAGTGTTGAGTGTGAAGTGAAGCAGTGTTGAGCGTGAAGTGAAGCAGTGTTGAGTGTGAAGTGAAGCACAGTGTTGAGTGTAAAGTGAAGCACAGTGCTAAGTGTGAAGTGAAGCACAGTTTTTAGTGTGAAGAACAGTGTTGAGTGTGAAGAACAGTGTTGAATGTGAAGAACAGTGTTGAGTGTGAAGAACAGTGTTGAATGTGAAGAACAGTGTTGAATGTGAAGAACAGTGTTGAGTGTGAAGAACAGTGTTGAGTGTGAAGTGAAGCACAGTGTTGAGTGTGAAGTGAAGCACAGTGTTGAGTGTGAAGAACAGTGTTGAATGTGAAGAACAGTGTTGAGTGTGAAGAACAGTGTTGAATGTGAAGAACAGTGTTGAGTGTGAAGAACGATGTTGAATTTGAAGTCTAGTTTACCGACGCAGTAAGGACTTGCATTATGCACTCCAGTTAACCTCCCTGACCTCCAACACCCACCTCCCTGACCTTCCTCAATACCCGCCTCCATGACTTTCCTCAACATCCTCCTCCATTGACCTCCAACACCCACCTCCTTGACAACCAACAGCCCCTCCCAGCAGACAGAGGTGACAGCTTCTGCGTCTTTACCTTTACAGAGGTCCTGGGATGTGCAATCAAATTTGCGTCCACCAAGACGTTGACACATCCCCAGGGCAGCTCTCCCTCGTGCTGATAGCTGAGTCGCTGACCTCTTGGACCTCATGTTAAGGGTCGATTGTGTTCCTGCAAGCAGCAGATCCTGGCTCAACCTGCTGCTGCTTGCAATGGCTGTCTGGCTGTCCTGCCGAGGAGGGACAGGCACCTAGCAACATCTGTTGTTGGGGCAATGATGCATTCTCCAGAATGTTTGCTAATTGTTCATTACTCTGTAATTTGTTCACGATTATAACCTGGTGGCCTGGTGGCTAACGCTCTCGCTTCACACGGCAAGGGCCTGGGTTCGATTCCCAGCTAGAGTAGAAACATTGGGGGTGTTTCTTTCCACCTGTTGTCTATGTTCCCCATAAGTAAAATGGGCACCAGGGTGTCAGTCGACTGGTGTGGGTCGCATCCTGGGACACTGACATAATTTTCCCGAAATGCTCAGCATAACAAGGAGCTTCTTATATAGTAGTGTCATTGATGTCAGTTATGGTCTGTATACCATGTACATAAAAGTAAATAAAAGATATGATTGTTATATTATTATTATTATTATTATTATTATTATTATTATTATTATTATTATTATTATTATTATTATGTATGGACATGTTTATGATTCATTACCTTTGTAATTTGTCATAAGTGTGACCAGCTCTACCTGAAGCTCATTACCTTTGTAACTTGTCATAAGAGTGACCAGCTCTACCTGAAGCTCATTACCTTTCTAACTTATCATGACTGTGACCAGATCTAGTACATTACCTTTGTAACTTGTCATGATTGTGACCAGATCTAGTTCATTACCTTTGTAACTTGTCATGATTGTGACCAGATCTAGTTCATTACCTTTGTAACTTGTCATGATTGTGACCAGATCTAGTTCATTACCTTTGTAACTTGTCATGATTGTGACCAGATCTAGTTCATTACCTTTTTAACTTGTCATGATTGTGACCAGATCTAGTTCATTACCTTTTTAACTTGTCATGATTGTGACCAGATCTACCTGGAGCTCATTACCTTTGTAACTTCTACAGCTATCAAAACTTTGGAGTCCCCTCCATGGACCCATTATGTACCTATATAATCTTTTGACTACCACCCACAGAACGGGAATGGTGCAACAACCGCCCACAGGATGCGTATGGTGTGACTACCACCCACAGAACGGGAATGGTGCAACAACCGCCCACAGGATGCGTATGGTGTGACTACCACCCACAGAACGGGAATGGTGCAACAAGCGCCCAGAGGATGCGTATGGTGTGACTACCACCCACAGGATGCATATGGTGAGACTACAACCCACAGGATGCGTATGATGTTACTACCACCCACAGGATGGGTATGGTGTTACTACCGCCCACAGGGTGGGTATGGTGTTACTTCTGCCCACAGTATGGGTATTGTGTGACTACCACCCACAGGATGTGTATGGTGTGACTTTTTTTTATTTAAAAACTTACACACATTCGTCTCTCGACCTGCGGGGAGAGAGGACGCTTCTACAGGTTCTCTTGCACGCCACCTGGTGAGGAAAACATAGCATTAGCACCAAGATGGCGGACCGACTGTACCGGCGCATAAATACTGTCTGCATTGAGCTGGTTAGAGGATCTTTAAGCAACGCCACGATGAACGTTCTCCTGCCAAGCATTATCAGGGACTGTTATGGCATCCCCAATGAAGAGCTGTATGGTGTGGCACTGAATGGTATGTCAAGGGTCTTCGTGAAGTTCATGAGGGCTGACTTCTACTCTACCATCGTCGACGAATTTCAAGAAAGGCGGATGAGTATCAATTCGGCAGTGGAAGTATGCTTGCATGATGTGTCTAAGTATTTTACTTGGGTGAAGGTAAGGAATGTACCTTTTGAGGCAACAGCATACAGCCTACAAGATGTGTTCAGTGGTTATGGGACTGTACACTCGACGAGCATGGGGATGTGGAGGGACGGCCCTTATGAGGGGATGCCGGAAGGATCCTTCACACTGAAAATGACCCTGAGGAGGCCGATACCATCATATGTTACATTGCATAACCATAGAACACAGGTTTTTGTACACTATGCGGGGCAGAGGAAGACGTGCCGTTTATGTGACTCTTATGAGCACATGGTGGCACAATGCCCCAGGAGACAGGGCCCTAGGCGTCAGGAGACAGCTTCTGTGGATACGCCATTAGAAGCCGCGGACGTAATGACGGGTGAAGTGGAAAGCCGGGGTACAGGCCTATGGAGTGAGGAGGCCGACAGGGCAGAGGTGGTTTTGGAGACGTGTGTTACACTACCAGTGGAAACGGGGGGAGAGGGAATATCGCTGTCAGACAGACCGTTAGGTACTGCAGAGTCAGCTCAGGATGGGATTTTGGAGGCTGTGCTGAAGGATTTTTTGGAAGAGTCGGAGCATGGTGTGGAAAGTGATGTGAGGTCAGGTGATGACAAGGTGATGGATGAACAGAAGCAGGGTAAGGAAGACTTGAGTGAGGTTCGAAAGGAGAGCAATGTGGTGGTGGAGGTCCATCAAGAAGATGTGGTTGCAGAAGAAATGTGTGTAGAGGGTAGCTCCCGCAAGAGATCAGCGGGGGCATCAGACATGGACGAAGTCCTCACACCAGCGCAGAGGCCTGGGAAGAAGATGTGGGCAGCTGTGGTAGCAAAGGCAAGTCTGGGAGGAGGGGGGGGGGCAATGGGAAGCTAGGTGGGAAGGGACAGGGAGGGGGTGGAGGGCAGGAACGAGGGATTGATCGAGAAGAACCGAGACCTATGAAAGGAGGACCAAGTAAGCCTCAGCGGCACAGGGGTAAGCCGCCATTCTTGTAAAATTCAGGTGTGTAACTTTCAATGTAAACGGTCTTAAAACCGAGGTCAAGAGGGTATGGTTAGAGTGGGTTTTGAGGAGATTTAGTATTGATGTCTGTTTTTTGCAGGAACATAACCATAGGTTAGGATGTGAGTTGTTGTTGAAAGGTTATAGGTTGTTTACATGTGATGCTTTGAGGTTGAAAGGAGGTGTGGCTGTGGCGGTAAAGGAGACCAGTCCTTTGCGTATCCTGGGTTGGGAGGAGGGGGGGAGGGTTGTCAGGGTGGATGGGTTTTGGGGGGCCAGGAGGGTTAGTTTTGTAGGTGTGTACATGCCAGCAACTAGTAACGCTAGAGTGAAGGTGGATTTTGTACGCGAGGTTCTGGTATATCACTTGAGAGGTTTACCTGCTTTTACGGTGATTGGTGGGGATTGGAATTGTGTCATTAGGAATGGTGATGTGGTTCCGAGGAGGGCGGGTTGTGTTTTGGGGGTTCTGCGGGATGTTTTGCGAGATGTTGGAGTGGTAGATGTGGTGGGAAGTAGGGGATATGGAGTGGAGCACACTTTTATTCGTAGGGGATATGAGGCACGGTTAGATAGGATTTATGTTAGGCAGGGCATAGGTGTGGAGAGGGTGAGGACTATCGATGTGGGTTTTTCTGATCATCGTGCTGTTATAGCAGATTTGAGGGTAGATGGCATAGTGAGAGTTTATGCAGGATACTGGAAATTAAATGTGAGGCTACTTAGGGACGAGGGTGACCCTACAGGGTTTGAAGATTGGTGGAAATCCTTTTGGGAGACTAGGAATATGGAAATGGATTTGCTGGATTGGTGGGAAATGAGGGCTAAAGTTGAAATCGCGAAATTTTTTAAAGTACGGGGTAAGGAGTTGGCGAGGTGGAGCTATGGCCTACAAAATTATCTTGAGGGTCAGTTAAATGACTGTTATGCAGAGGAACGGGTGGGGCGGAGTGAGGACATGGAACGTTTGCGAAATAGGTTGGTGGAAATTCACAATGAAAAATTTGAGGCAATTCGAGTTAGGGCAGGGTTGGAGGATGTTTTAAGGGGGGATAGGCCATCGGGTTTTGTATTAAGGAGGTTTAAGGAACGGCAGGCGAAGACCACCTTGGCGTATATTGAGGCAGGTACAGGGGGGGTGTGGCTTTGAGGAGGGTCAAGGCCTATCCACCACAGAAAATATTAGTTTGTATGCAGATTTTTGGTTTAGGGAGAAGTGGAGGAGGGTTGGCGGGGGAGTGGGTGAGGGACGGTTTGGGGATGAAGAGTTTAATAGGGTATTAAGTGAGCAGGACAGTGACAGAATCGAGGGTAGTATTAATGTAGAGGAGGTGGAGGAGGCAGTTTTTGGGATGTGCCAGGGTAAAACCCCAGGCATAGACGGAATACCAAACGATTTTTATAGGTATCATTGGGGGAGTGTACGGCATTGTCTGGTGGGGGTTTTGAGTTGTATGTTAAGTAGTGGGAGGATGGGGAAATCACAAAGAACGGGTGTCACGGTTTTAGTGCCCAAAAAGAAGGAATGCCGTGTTTTGAATGATTACCGTGCGATTACGTTAATGTGCTCGGATTACAAGATTTTTGCTAAGGTTTTGGGCAATAGAATGAGGAAAGTGTTGGGTTTAGTGTTACATAGGGGACAGTTGGGAATTCCGGGAAGAAGGATGAGGGATGGACATGGTTTGATTAGGGATTTTCTAGAGAGATGTACGGGAGGGGGAATACTAGGTTTAGATTGGGTGAATGCTTATGATTGCGTGGACAGAGATTTCTTAGGGGTTTGCTTAGAGAGGTTGGGGTTTCGGGAGGGGGTAGTGAGGTGGGTGAACACCCTGTATGATGGGGCAGAGGTGAGGGTACAGGTCAATGGGAGGTTGGGTGAAAGTGTACCAATGGAGAGAGGTTTGAGGCAGGGCTGTCCGATGTCACAGCTGCTCTTTGCGTGTGTGCAGAATCCTTTTTATGAGTCTGTTGAGAGGGTGATGGACAAACAGGAGATGGAAGGGGGGTGCAAAGGGGGCATCGTTGGGTATGTGGATGATACTACTGTTTTGCTAAGGGGTAAGGAGGAGTTAAGGAGGGTGGGTAGAGTGATTCAGATGTTTGGTATGAATACCGGAATGAGAGTTAATACGGTGAAATCAAGGTTACTAGAGGTCGGTAATTGGATAGGGGGGGGCTTGGGGATGGGGTTAGGATGGACAGTGGTTGACAGAATCAAGGTATGTGGGATATGGTATTTGGCGGAAGAGCTGGCATGCAGAAGGGTAAATTCGGAGTCTGTCACGGGTAAGGTTTTAAGTAGACTAGGAGGTTTAATTGCGAGGGACTTAGCTTTACATCAGAGGGTAGTGGTGGTAAATTCACTTGTCTATAGCAAGGTATGGGGGGTGGCAGAGGTTTTTCCCTTAGAGGTACGAGATATTGTGGAAATGCAGAGGAGGGTGCTGAAGTTTGTGTGGGGATTTGGGAGGGCATGGTTAAGTAAGGAGGTAGTTATGACGGATGTTCGGAGAGGGGGTTTAGGTTTGTTGCCTTTAGGACTGAGAGTAATGGCTGTATATATCAAGTGGAGGTATATGAGGGAAGGGGGTGTGAGGGGCGCTAAAGTAGGAAGAGTTATGGAGGAGGCACGTAAATGGTGGAGTGGGAAGGAATTGAGGGTTTGTGAAGATATGTTGAGATTTTTATTGACAGTGCAACAGGTGGATAAAATCAAAGTGAAACGGTTGGTGAGGGTAGTGAAAGGTCAAGGAATTATGCAAGGGGTAGCCGTGTATCCAACGTATGATTGGGGGGTTATTTGGAAAGATTTTAGTAAGCTTCGGATACCGGCTAGAGTAAGAGAATTAGTATATAGGTTTATCATGGGGATTCTGGCTTCCAAGGAGGTGTTACGTAGTATGGGGTTTGTGGAAGAGGCTTTTTGTCAGTTTTGTGGTGATGTTGAAACGGCGTTTCATGTGGTCTTCTTTTGTACCTCCTTGGAGGGGGTGAGATCATGGATGGGTGGGGTTATCAGACTGTTGGGGGGGGGGTCGTTTGCCGCTTTTAAGGGCTTTACTACTAGATGTAAGGGGAGTGCCTAGGGATGTTGGAAGGGCTATAATGTATATCATAGTGGATTATCTGGACATTTCATGGGGAATGAGGGGATTAAGGGGTGATATGAGGATAAAAGCGTTGGCGGCTAGATTCTATAGGACGAAGTGTAGGAATATGCTGGTTTATGGGGCGTCCTGGGAAAAAAGTTTCCCGGAAGGTTATAGGAACCTCACTGTGGGTTCCCTTAGGCGGGGTCCCTGAGGATGGACAAAGGAGTGGTCTCCTTATGGGGGGATGTAAAGGGGGGGGGGGGTTGTTTTTGGTTTTCTCTGGAACTGATGTAGTGTGTAAGAGGAAGGTAGTGAGAATTAGGTATGGATGGTACGCCATGTTTCACAAGAATGTTTGTCATAGTGAGATATAAGTGTGGTTTCCAGGGTTACATTTCTAAGCCTGATGGTTATGTTCACTGGGTTTAAAATTTCCTTGAAAGCCAGGATACCGAGCCCTTAGGATCTCGTTTTTAAGTAATTAGATTGGCACGTTGGTATCAACACACAATTTTCTGAGATACGTGTCAGTTCTTTTGGGACTGGCAAATTACAGCAGCCTTATCCTTATTACTACTCTAGTCTTATGTTTAACTTTTATTGTCAGATGAAGGTTCTATGTGAAAAAATTTAAGTGTATGTATAGGTTTTGGGTCTATACCATGTTTTTATGGGGTTAAACCAACAAAGTCTTGTGGACAAGATTTTCGGTTTATATACATATGTGGGAGGTATAATTATGTATAGGGTTTGGTTATAAACCCTTTAATGTGCCGAGGTTTGTTATAAATACTTGTTTTGGATTCTTTTATTATTGTATTTTACATGCATGTTGTTCTGTTTTCTGTATCAACATTATTGTATTAGAGGGTTAACATATTAATAATAGTAAAATACTGTTTCTCTATGGTTATTGTGTAAGGAATCATATGTTCCTTCCGGGTTCCTATTGGTTAGGATCTAATGTACCATAACTTAACCAATAATCTGTACCCTGTCATAGCGGGTATGTTAGGGTTTTGTTTTGTAGAGGTTATGGTAGTTTTGGTTAATCTTGTGATGTTGTACATTTGTATGATGTTTTTGTTGTAATAGGACATGTCAGGTATTCATTTTATATTGTTAAACTATGTAAAGTTTCTTTTTGGTGTGTTTTCTTTGGGTACAATGGCTTGGCGGCAACTATTAATGACTGATAAACTTTAGTGAGGTTTGTCTTAGCGTGTATTGTTTTGCTATAACAAGATGTTATAATACTTGTTCCCGCAAGGAATAACCTGGTACTAGTAGAACAAAAGAATGTTTTGTATTCCTGTACTTTATTATGCATCCTTTGTACTTTTGTAAGGTTTCTAATAAAAATATAAAAAAAAAAAATTCATGGTTAACATTAATATTTGATATTATATTGGTGGTGTATATTCTTCTACTTATTTTTTTTTTTATTGAAAACTCAGGTACAAAATAGTTATGGGTGCATAAAATAATATGTCAACGAGATACCAGGCACTAAGTAGATTCTTATATAAATAAATAATAAAGTCAAAACACAGGAAAATAAACACTATACAAATAAACAATGTGACAAAACAAGCACACAGAATTACACACATACACAAGCAATCACGTATTATACAACGGGATACTTCATCTGGCATATTACTAGGCGTGGCTTCCGCCTGCCAACACACAACGTATCCAAGACTTAATCTAAGAACTCAGGTGCCTTAAAGAGCACAACAATACGTTAATTTGGGCGACTATCACGGGGTTATTATCATGGACTAAGAATAGGCACTACAGTTCAAAGGTGGATCAGGATGACGCTACCATTCACTACAATGACAATATCTAATATAACAAAACGAAAATACACTGTGATATTTAACATCTCAATAAAACACAAATGCCAGCAGCTATAAGTGAACTTATACACTGACAAGATGCACACATTGAAAAATACTGCCTCCACATATAGTTCAAGCTCCATCACAGCTTACAGGAAAACGAAAACTTGCATATATACATATATTATTGAAAAGCACACGGACACGGCATAAAGGAAATAAACGGAAATAAGAAAAACGTTTCAACTGTGCTAGGAAGCACACCATATACAAAAAGTACACCAATGACTTGTAAATGAGGCATAAAAGACGAGAAACATTCCTAAAAGTTGTATATACAAAGCACGTAAGATATTTCGTCATCACCGTTACATAGGAGACGCACATAAACTCTGAGAACACAAAACATTCACGCACTTGACAAACACAATTAGACACAATACAGGTTAATACAGCTGTGTCGGTGAGACTTCATGATGTATCTCGACATTACACCTGGGTGAAAATCAGGAATGTGCCTTTTGAGGCGACTGATTTTGATATTACCAGTGAACTGCGTACTTATGGGACGGTTCACGTAGCCACAGCAGGGAGATGGGCAACTGGACCGTATGCAGGTGCGCTGGAAGGCGCGTATACAGTTAAAATGACTCTTCGGCACCCTATTCCTTCATATATTGTGTTGAAAGAATTAAGGACTCAAGTCTATGTAACGTATGCGGGGCAACAACGTACGTGTCGGCTATGTGGGTCATATGACCACATCGCGGCGCAGTGTGAGAAACGAAGTGGGTACCCGGCACAACAGCAACGGCAACAGCAGCAACAGCAACAGCAGCAATAGCAGCAACAGCAGCCAGTGGACGAGGTTGGCGATGAGCGAGAACAGTCTCTTGCTACACCGCCCCAACAACGGTTGTCATGGAGTGAGGAGGTAGACAAAGAAAAGGAGCTTGAATCCCCAGTTGTAACGCTACAAGGAGAATCTCAGTCATTGGACATACATAAGGTTTTTGAGGAGAGACTACCTAATATGGGTGAAGAAGTGGCGGTGTCTTTGGTAAAGGCGTTGGATGACTTGTTAGAGGAATCGGTCCTAGATCAGGTGGAAGACCCAGGCTCAGTTCTGGGGAAGGCTGTGAATGATGGTATGGCAGAAGATGACGGTTTGTCGACGAGAGAGTCTACAGGATTGAAGGTGCATGCAGTAGAGGTGGAGGTGCATCAGGACGGTGCTTCTGATGTCAAAATGCAGGTGGAGGGCGGGACACGAAAGAGGACTGCAGCATCATCGGATTCTGATGATGTGCTAACTCCTGCCCAACGCCCTGGGAAAAAGTCTTGGGTGGAGGTACAGAAGAGAGGGAATGGTGAACCCAAGGATCAAGGGATTGCAAAGGTGATTCCCAACAAAGGGGGGAGGGACAGAGGTGTTGCAAAACGAACTGGGGTAAAGTCAATGCCGGGGACAAAAGGAAAACCCATTTGTTGAATTCAAGTGTTTTACTATAAATATTAACGAGTTGAGAGCTGAGAGGAAGCTTAAGTGGTTTAATGAGTATTTGGTGCGACTTGGTGTGGATGTGGTACTCTTACAGGAACATAATTTTAGGCCTGGTTATGAGTTGGATATGAGTGGTTATAATGTGTACATGGAACATGCGACGCGTTTGAAAGGTGGGGCTGCCATTTTGGTAAAGGAAACTAGCCCGTTTATAGTAAGGCGTAGTGAAGGGGGGGAGGGGAGGGTAATTAGGGTGGATGGAACTTGGGGTAGGGTTCCCATTAGTTTAGTATGTGTATATGGTCCGGCTGAGGGTGACGTGAGTATTAAAACTAAATTTGTTCGGGACGTTCTAGTCTATTTTTTACGTGGTTTACCGAATGTTGCAATAATAGGCGGAGATTGGAATTGCGTGATACGTCGTAAAGATGTGGAGCCCAGAGGTGCGGGGTGTTGTTTGGGTATATTGGGGGATATATTGACCGGGGTGGGGTTAAAGGATGTGTGTGGGGGGGGAGGGATGGTAGAGCATACCTTCATTAAACGAGGTTATGCGGCGAGGTTGGACCGAATGTACGTGCCTTGTGCGGTTACTGTGCGGAGGGTGGATGTGATAGATGTGTTTTTTTCCGATCATAGAGGAGTGGTAATAGATGTGGATATTGAGGGTGTGCCTCGGAGGGGTCCATCATTTTGGAAATTGAATGTAAAGTTATTAAAGGAAGAGGATAGTCTTTTGTCTTTTGGACATATGTGGGATCGTTTAGTGGTAGAAGCTCCAGGGGATGTTGCCAAGGTTAATTGGTGGGAAACAATAGCTAAAAAACGTATTAAGGAATATTATATTAATCGAGGGAAGAGATATAATCAGTTACAATACGGTTTTCAAAAATATTTAGAGGGGCAGTTGCGTGACTGTTATGCACAAATTAATGCTAATTATCCTGTTATTGAAATTGAAAGTTTGAAGGAAAATATCCGGAATTTACAAAATGAGAGGTTTGATGGGGAAAGGCTTAAGGGCGGGATTGAGGAGGTTTTGTGGGGAGATCGGCCGTCGGCGTGTGTGTTGCGGAGTCAACACACACGTCGCAAGGCAATGGAGTTAATGGGGTTGAATGTTCAGGTAGGTATGCAAGGGTATAAAGTGGACCAGGTGTTGACGACGACTGAGGGTATGAGTGGGTATATTGATGCTTGGGTTAAGTTGAAAACGCAAAGTGTGGGAATAAGTGAAATAGCATTACAGTCAATTGGAAGGTTTGTGCAGTGTGAGTTGACAGAGCATGATCGATTCGTTTTGGAAGGGCCGATAACGGAGTGCGAGACATGGGTAGCTTTATCCGGGGCGCAATTAGGAAAGGCACCAGGAATTGATGGGTTGCCCAGTGACTTTTATCTTCAAAATTGGAGCGTTTTAAAAGAATTTTTGGTAAGATTATTCAATATCATTAAGCGGGATCGGGTTTTAGGGGCACAGCAGCGGATGGCTGTGGTCGTTTTAGTGCCTAAAGGTGAGCCATTAACAGTTAAAGACTATCGTGCTATTTCGTTATTGTGTGGTGATTATAAGATTTTTGCAAGAATTTTAGCTAACAGAATAAAAAAGGTCCTGGGTAAAGTGATCGATAAGGGACAATATGGGGTGCCGGGAAGGTCTATGTATGACGGGCATGGTTTGATTAGAAGTTTTATTGAAGAAAGAGTAAAATTGGGAGTGGGGGGGGTGTTGGCAATAGATTGGGAGGCGGCATATGATAGTGTAGAAAGGGAAGCGTTATGGAAGATTATGAGATGGCAGGGGTTTGGAGAGGAAATTATATCATGGGCCAAATTAATGTATCAAGATGCATCCTTGCGGGTGCAGGTAAATGGAAGGTTAGGAGAACAAATTCAGATGAGCAGGGGTCTACGTCAAGGTTGTCCCCTTTCACAAATATTTTTTGCGTGTTTACAGGATCCCTTTTATAGAGGAATTAGGGTCTTATTGGCAGCAAATGGGGTTGGTGACGAAAGGGGTGGGGGGGCTGGCATTGTTGGATATGTTGATGACACAACGATTTTAGTAAGTGGTAACAGGGATTTGCCTCGGGTGGAAAAGTTAGTAAATGTTTTTGAAAAGGCTTCTGGCATGTCAATTAATAAGGAGAAAACGAAGTATATGGATCTTGGAGATAGGTTAAGTGAGGAATGTGAAGTAGTTGAAAGGTGGAAAAATGTGGACCAATTACTGATATGTGGGATCGTTTATGTAAGTGATATCAAGTTAGCACAACAAATAAATTCAGTGCATATTGTAGATGGTGTACTGAAGCGCCTCAGTGGTTTACGAGCTGCACACTTAACTTTGCATCAAAGAGTAATTACAACGAATGTCCTATTATATAGTAAACTTTGGCATGTAGCAGCAATATATCCGATACTTCGTAGTGAGATACAAAGGTTACAAAAGCGCGTTTTTAGATTCATTTGGGGTACTGGAAGCGAATGGTTAGGTAGAGCGGTTGTCACACTCCCGGTTGGCCGTGGAGGGCTGGGTCTTATAGCTGTTGAAAAGAGGATTATGAGTGTGTATTTGAAACGTAGTTATAAGCGGGAGGGGGGGCGAGGGAAGGCGGACTTCATAAGATACGTCAGGATATGCAACGGTGGTGGGTGGGTAGGGAGTTCATAATAGGTGAGGCAATGTTACGGGGCATCATAAACATGAGCGATCCTTCACATATTAAATTGGGAAACCTTGATGGGGTGGAAGGTAAGGCAGTGGTAGCAGTGGTAGAAGGTGTTTATCCGATGTATGATTGGCGTAATATCTGGGGGCGTTTGAACAAATTACGTTTAAAACCTAAAGTACGAGAAGTAATGTATAGATTTTTACATGGGATCTTACCGTCTGGAATGGTTTTATTCCATAAGAGAATACGGGAGGATGGGATATGCAAGGCTTGTGGTGGATGGGAGACTGTTTTCCATATAGTGTATTTTTGCGAATGTATTGAACTAATAAGGGTTTGGTTGGGTAAGGTAATAAGGTTAGTGGGAGGGGGGGGTTTGCAGGTGTTGAGGGTTTTAAGCTTAGACATAGGTGGGGTGAATCAGATGGTAGAGAATGCGGTAGGGTATATAATTACAGATTATATTTATATGTCTTGGGCTATGAGAGGAGCGAACGTGTGTGAAAGAATTAATGCATTAACAGCAACTTTTTATAGGACAAAGTGTAGAAATAAGGAGGTGTATGGGGGGAGATGGGAGAGGGATTTAAGTGAGGGTTATAGGAATTTCACATTACGGGATTTACGGGAGTTGAAAGGCAGGTAAGGGGGATGAAATGGGCTGGTTTCCTAGAATGGGCGGTAGCATGATGAGTTTGATGAATGTTATATGAGGTATGTCTGGGGTGCAATTTTAACATTATTTGTTCTGAGTGTTTCAAGTACAATACAGTTATATTTGGAATTATCGACTTATAACTATGTATGTGTATGTGTGTATATATATGCATGTGTTGTATGTGTGTGTGTATTTGTGTATGTATGTGTATGTGTGTATGTATGTATGTATATATGTATGTGTATGTGTATGTATGTGTATATATATATATGTATATGTATATAAGAACATAAGAACATAAGAACGAAGGAACACTGCAGAAGGCCTACTGGCCCATGCGAGGCAGGTCCAAGTCTCCTACCGGCTTAAGCCAATGCACCCAACCTAGTCAGGTCAGGTCACATTGACTTAAGGGAGGAACACGGCAACCGACCTGGTAGCACAAGCTATCAGGTCTAACTCACACCCACCCACATCCACTCATGTATTTATCCAACCTATTTTTAAAGCTACCCAACGTTCTGGCCTCTATAACGGTACTTGGGAGTTTGTTCCACTCATCCACAACTCTATTACCAAACCAGTACTTTCCTATATCCTTCCTGAATCTGAATTTTTCCAACTTAAAACCATTGCTGCGAGTCCTGTCTAGGCTAGATATTTTCAGCACACTATTTACATCCCCTTTATTTATTCCTGTCTTCCATTTATACACCTCAATCATATCCCCCCTAATTCTACGTCTTTCTAGAGAGTGCAGATTCAGGGCCCTTAGTCTATCCTCATAGGGAAGGTTTCTGATACATGGGATCAACTTTGTCATCCTCCTTTGTACATTTTCCAGAGAATTTATATCCATTCTGTAATAAGGTGACCAGAACTGTGCAGCATAATCTAAATGAGGCCTAACCAAGGATGTATAGAGTTGAAGAACAACCTGAGGACTCCTATTATTTATGCTTCTTGATATGAAGCCAAGGATTCTATTAGCTTTATTGCGAACACTTATGCACTGTTGTCTTGGTTTCAGATTACTGCTAACCAGAACTCCTAAATCTTTTTCGCAATCCGTAATATTAAGATCTACATTATTTAGTTTATATGTGGCATGGTTATTGTCCTGTCCAACATTTAGAACTTTGCATTTGTCTATATTAAACTGCATCTGCCACTTCTCCGACCACTGCATCAGTCTATTCAAATCTTCCTGGAGTGCTCGAATGTCCTCGTCAGAATGAATTCGACGGCCTATTTTGGTGTCATCGGCAAACTTGCCGATGTCGCTCTTTATGCCCTCATCTATGTCGTTTATGTAGATTGTGAACAGCAGGGGGCCCAACACTGACCCCTGTGGAACACCGCTCGTGACACTTCCCCACTCTGATTTCTCCCCATTTATGCAAACTCTCTGCTGCCTATTTGTCAACCATGCCTCTATCCAGGAAAAAATTTCTCCTCCTATTCCATGTGCTTTAATTTTCCTCAATAGTCTCTGATGTGGGACCCTGTCAAAAGCCTTACTGAAGTCCATATACACAATATCATATTCATTACCATGATCTACCTCCTCAAATACCTTAGTGAAAAAAGTTAATAAATTCGTAAGGCAGGAACGCCCCTTTGTAAAACCATGCTGAGATTCGTTGATTAATTTATGCTTTTCAAGGTGGCTACGAACTGCCTCGGCAATTATTGATTCCATAAATTTTCCCACTATGGAGGTTAGGCTTATTGGTCTATAGTTCGAAGCTAAGGACCTGTCACCTGTTTTGAAAATAGGTATCACATTTGCCATTTTCCACTTATCTGGCACCATGCCAGTTTGTAGTGATATGTTGAAAAGATTAGCCAAAGGTGTGCTAAGCTCCTCTTTACATTCCTTTAGAACCCTTGCATACAGTTCATCAGGGCCTGGGGATTTGTTAGGTTTTAATTTATCTATTTGCCTAAGGACCATGTCACTTGTGACCCTAATAGTACACAGTTTATTATCGTCCTGTTCTACATAATTTATCATTACTGGAATATCGCTGGTATCCTCCTGTGTAAAAACTGAGAGGAAGTATGTGTTAAAAATTCTACACATTTCCTTATCACTGTCAGTGAGCTGACCCGAGGAACTTTTGAGTGGGCCTATCTTGTCCCTGATCTTACTTCTGTATACCTGAAAGAATCCTTTTGGGTTAGTCTTCGATTCTCTTGCAACTTTAACCTCATAATCTCTTTTTGCTTTTCTAATTCCCTTTTTTATTTCTCTCTTTAACTGAATATATCGATTTCTCAATTGCCCCTCTCCTCTTTTGATTTGCCTATATATGCCTCTCTTTTGACCAATCAGATATTTTAATCTATTGTTCATCCATTTAGGATCATTTTTGTTTGATCTGATTTCCCTATTTGGAACATAATTTGACTGAGCAGCTAGAACTATGCCCTGGAAAGCATCATATCGGCAACCATCACCACCTACCTGACCCTTAGTCAGGTCATTCCAGTTCAGCCCACCTAAGTAATTTTTCAGTCCTATGAAATCAGCCAAGCGAAAGTCAGGGACGGAGACTTGATTGCCATTATTAGGGGAATTCCATGATATATTAAAACTGAGTGATTTGTGATCACTTTCCCCAAGCTCATCATTAACCTCAAGATTATTAATTAGTGTTTCCCTACTGGCAAGAACCAAGTCAAGGAGGTTATTTCCCCTAGTTGGCTCTGTCACAAACTGTTTTAAAAAACAATCCTGGATCGTATCAAGAAAGTCACCTGACTCTAAATTTCCTGTCAAATTGCTCCAGTCAATCTGTCTATAGTTGAAATCTCCCATTAGCACAACATTTTCGTATGTAGATGCCTTACGAATTTCGTCCCATAGAAGTTTACTGCACTCCCTATCAAGATTTGGGGCCCTGTAAATCACACCCAAAATTAGTTTTTCTCGGCCCTCGAGAAGCTGTAACCAAACAGATTCAGTGGCTGACGCTTCTAATTTAATATCTTGTCTAACACAACAATTTAAATTGTCTCTGACATACATCGCTACTCCACCACCTTTCCTGTTGACCCTGTCAGTGTGGAATAATTTATAGCCTTGTATGTGACATTCAGAGGGCATCTCTCTATCTTTCAGATTGAGCCAGGTCTCTGTTATAGCAATAATATCTATGTCTCCTGCACTTGCAATTAATCTTAGCTCATCTATCTTATTTCTTACACTCCTGCTATTAGTATAGTAAACCTTAAGGGAGCTAGTCCCTTGCTGCCCTCTGCTGTCCCCCTTTGTTTGCTGACCTGATCTATTGTCTTTATTTATAACTTCATGCTGAATGCCTTTTATACATTTACTGTTTCCAACCCAAGTGTTGCAACCTGCTTGTTTCCCACACACACCCATACCTCTATCTTCCATCAGTTTAAAATCATAGGCATTTCACCAATGGCCTTCTCAATCGAGTCTGCAAGTGCTACCACCCCAGCCCCAGAGAGATGTACCCCATCCCTTGCATACATATCATGTTTGCCATAAAAGTTGTTCCAGTTGTCAATGAATGGGATTGCAAGTTCCTTGCAGTATCTGTCTAGCCAGCAATTTACACCAATTGCCCTAGACAACCATTCATTTCCTACTCCCCTTCTAGGCAAGATGCTACATATGATTGGGATCCCTCCCTTAGACTTAATGAAATCTATAGCTGACCTGTACTTATCTAGCAGCTCTTCTCTCCTACCCTTCCCAATATCATTTCCACCAGCACTGAGACAGATAATGGGCTTGCTCCCATTACCTGACATGATATTATCCAGCCTGTTGACAATGTCCCCAACACCAGCTCCAGGGAAGCACACTCTATCTCTCATCTTCTTATTCCTATTACAAAAAGCACGGTCAATGTATCTTACCTGAGAGTCACCAACCACAAGAATGCGCTTACCTCCATTAGCAGGGGCAGTAGCACCCTTACCTTCACTGGCCACTGAAGTACATTCATCCTGAAGAACAGAGAAGCGATTTCCTACCTTCAGATCTTCACTCTTAACTTTCCTTACTCTGATGCGCCTTCCATTACTGTGAACTACTCGCCACTTGTAGCAGGTGCTGGGCTGCACCTCACTGCTGGTAGCCGTTGCTGCCTCCCCAACTACAGCCTCCTCACAGCGAGAGACAGACTGCACCTCGCTGCTAGAAGCCTCATTCCCCACAACTCCAGCCACCTCACACTCTCTCCCAGACCCATTGAGGTGGACCTTCAGCCTCCTAATCTCCTCCTGGAGAAGCAAGACCTCCTCCTTCAACTCTCCAACCTCAATTTTTAAAACACTGCAGAAGCAAGCCATGCTTTGTAACCGTCCACACTAATCCCCAAGGCAGCTCAGGGTCTGTGACCTCACGTGACGACTGACCACTGAGTACTGACGACTGACCACTGATATATATATGTATATGTATGTATATGTATGTATTGTATGTATGTTTACTTTCTTGTATATACCATTAATGGTTTTTCTCATGAACATTTTCAATGATATACAATACATATTTTCTATGAGCATTTATGATTTTGATACAATGTGTAAATGTCAAAATGGCTTTTTATGTTCCAGTTTAATTTACAATTGTATTTTTGTAAGCACAATTGATTTGGTGCCAATAGAAGTATGTAGTTTAAGAGTTTTACGAACCCTTGAAGTTGTAAGAATTGGATGAAGTTATTCATGGTTGAGTTGACGTAATATTATAACTGACGTTGTAAGTGATTGTGTTCAATTAGACAACATACTTTATATACTTATTTATATGTATGTACATGAATGGTAAATTGTAGTCTGATTTTAAAGGTGAAGAGTGGGTTTTCCTTTTTTGTTCTTTTTTTTTCTCTTTATGGTAATACAAGGTTGTATCATGTACACCAACAAATATGGTTAGGGGTACGTGGTAAAATTTTCGTGTTGATTAGACATTTATAATACAGATGAAATACTAGGCTTAGGTTAGGGTAAATTTATGATAATTGTGGAATGTTCTTTGATTCAAACTGCTCTTTATTATACTTGTATTTTATTATTCTAGTGTGAATTAAGAGCAAGGATGATTAATTTGAGGAAGAGTTAATATAGGTTTGCATGTTTTTGCGAAAAGTTAACTTATCCACATGTAGCTAGTATAGGACAATTTTAAGCTTCGGTATCTGATTTTATATGTAGGTAATAGTGGTCATATTTGTTATATTGTAATGTTATTCGTTAATGTTTCAATATCTAATGTAACGTTTTTTCAGTTATTTGTTCATATATTGTCATCTTTAGGGTTTTTCCTTTTGTCTATTGTCTATTGTTGGTTTTAAATAAAATATAAAAAAAAAAAATTAGACACAGCTGACCAGCCCGTTAGATTACCCACTGAACACTCACAACTATCTCAAATCTCGTAACTCCAAGGCTTTATATTCAGGCGGGAAGTCTCTCTCCCATCTCCCCTCATATACCAACCTATTTCGACATTTTGTCCTATAAATCGTCCCTGCTACCACCCTAAATCTACTGTCATTGTTCGCATCGCTATTGTGCCGTGCGGACAGGCTGCGCAGTAGCTCCTGATACAACTGGTTTACTGCGCAGTTTTCCTGTTTTGTGCATACAACATGGAGGGTCGCATTGGACGCCGGGTGAGCACTGTTTGTGTGGAATTGGTGCGTGGCACGCTTACAGGAACAACTATGCACGTGTTACTGCATGCCATCATCAGTGAGGTATATGGAATACCGACCGAAGAATTATATGGAGTAGCAGTAAATGGTGTGTCGAGAATTTTCATCAAGTTTAAAGACGCAGGATTCTACACAAGCATAGTCAACAAATATCAAGAGAAGAGGCTGGCAGTGAACACTATGGTGGAAGTCTGCTTACATGATGTGTCCAGCTATGTGACGTGGGTGAAGGTACGAAACGTGCCTTTTGAGGCGACGGAGCATGATGTGACGGCGGTGTTTAGCAGCTATGGGAAAATCCACTCAGCAGTGATGGGGGTGTGGCAAAATGGACCTTATGAGGGGCTACCTGAAGGATCATTTACGCTGAAAATGACGTTGAGGCAGCCAATTCCATCATACGTATTTATGGAGGTCTTCCGAACGCAGGTCTACGTGTACTACTCAGGGCAGCGGAAGACTTGCAGATTATGTGGTTCTTTTGAACATATGGCGGCCCAATGCTATAAAAAAGCTGGACGGAGGGAACAGGTACCAGTGATCTTACAACAGAGGAATGCTCTGGAGGTGTCGGAGGAAGGAGTAAGGCCAAACAAGATTCCTTGCCGATAGAGTGACGAAGTGGATAGGGCTGAGGCGGCCATGGAGGAAAGTGTAACACTAACAGTTGATAAGGGGCAGACGACATCGACGTCTGATGAGGAGGGTACGGGCCAACAGGATGGCTTGCTGGAGGAAGTACTTAGTTCCTTTTTGCATGACGTTGAAGAGGGACAGGTGGATGAAGGGTGTAACCTGGTGCAGGCAACGGTGCAGCAAGATCAGGAGGTTAGGAATACTGTGTGCACTAATGTTAATGTGCACAACGTTGTGGCAGAGGTCCATCGGGCGGAAAAGACAGGTGACGAGGTGTGTGGGGAGGGGAGTTCTCGTAAGAGAACTGCAGGAACGTCTGAGATGGACGATGTTCTTACTCCAGGACAAAGAACAGGAGTAAAATCTTGGAGAAAGGATGTATGTCATAAGGGGAAAGAGGGAAGGGGTAATGTAGGGTTCAATGGTTCTATGGATAATGAAGGGATAGGGGGGGGGTGAATAAGCAAGCTGTCAAGAAAGATGCCATACAGCAGGAAGGTATAGGAGGGTGTGTGCCAAGAAGAAAGGGTAAACCACCACTATTAAAATAATTCACGATAGTAACTGTAAATGTAAATGGATTGAGGAATGAAGTGAAACGAGTATGGATGGAATGGTTTTTGAGGAGATATAATGTGGATGTTTGCTTTATACAAGAACATAATTATAAGATAGGCTGTGCTTTGGCATTAAAAGGTTATAAATTGTATGTAAGTGGGTCTGTTAGGTTAAAAGGGGGAGTGGCAGTGGCTGTGAAGGAAAATAGTCCCTTCCGTATTATGAAGTGGGAAGAAGGGGGGGGGAGGGTAGTGAGGGTGGATGGTGAGTGGGGAGCATCTCGAGTATGTTTCATTGGGGTTTATATGCCAGCGGAGAATATAATCAAAGTAAAAGAGGATTTTGTGAGAGACGTTTTAGTGTATTTTTTAAGGGGTTTACCTCTAGTCACTGTAATTGGGGGGGACTGGAACTGTGTTATAAGGGGGGGGACGTGGAGCCAAGGGGGGCGGGTTGTGTGTTACGGTCGTTACGCAATGTTTTACAGGATGCCGGGGTGAGGGACGTGGAGGGGAGTGGGGCTTGGAGAGTGGATTACACTTTTGTTAGGAGAAATTATTCAGCGAGGTTAGATAGGATTTATATAACGGGAGCAGTTAGGGTAGGAGGGGTAAAAACAGTGGATGTAGGGTTTTCGGATCATAGGGCAGTTTTGGTAGAACTGGATTGGGAGGGAGTGGTAAAGGTATATTCAAGTTTCTGGAAGTTAAATGCGAGGTTGGTGAGGAGTGAGGTGGTGAACGCAGAGTTTAGAGACTGGTGGAGACAATTGTGGAGGGCAAGGGATGGGGTAGGGAGTATTTTGGATTGGTGGGAAAATAGGGCTAAACCTGGTATCGCGGGGTTTTATAAATATAAAGGAAGGGAGGAGGCGAGGTGGAGGTATGGTTTACAGAATTATTTGGAACAGCAGCTCAATGAGTGTTACGCAAGAGATGAGGGGAAGTCTTTTGAAGAAATATCAGGGCTAAGAGGGAGACTAAGGGACATACATAATGAAAGATTTGATGAATTAAGGGTAAGGGCAGGTATGGATGCCGTGCTATGGGGAGATAAACCGTCGGGTAGTGTGTTAAGAAGTTTTCGCATTAGACAACAGGAGTCCACTATAATACTTTTAGAGGTTAGTGGCAAATGTTGGTGACAACTGAGGGGATAAGTAATTATGCGGACTATTGGTTTAAAAGGAAATGGGAAAAAGGTAATGTGGGGATAGTTAATAAAGAAAGAGGAGGGGTGAAGGTCTTGGGGAAAGGTGGGGAGGACAGAGGGGGATTGGAGGGAATAATAAGTATGGAAGAAGTGAAAGAGGCAGTGTTCAATTTAAGTAAGGGGAAAGCACCGGGAATTGATGGGCTTTCCAATGATTTTTACAGAGTGCATTGGGAAACCATAAATGTTTGTTTGGTTCAGGTATTGAATTGTATGCTGAAGGAAGGGAAATTGGGAACGTCACAAAGGACGGGTGTGGTCGTGCTTGTAAAGAAAAAAAGCGAGGGGAGAACACTGAGCACGTACAGGGCCATATCTTTAATGTGTACGGATTATAAGATTTTTGCGAAGATTTTAGGGAACAGGATGAAGAAGGTAATAGGTGGTATGGTGCACAAGGGTCAGTTGGGAATTCCGGGTCGTAGTATGAGGGATGGACATAGTCGTATTAGGGAATTTTTGCAGGGTTGTAAGGGTGGTGGAATTTTGGGCATTGATTGGGAGAATGCTTATGACGGTGTGAATAGAGAGTACATGGTTGACACTTTAAGGCTTATGGGTTTTGGGGAGGGAATAGTAAAATGGGTGAAGACCTTGTATGCAGAAGCTACGATTCAGGTGCAAATTAATGGTAGGTTGGGTAGCGTGTTGAAAATGGAGAAAGGTTTGAGACAAGGGTGTCCTATGTCTCAAATTCTGTTTGCATGTATGCAACACCCGTTTTATGGAATGGTTGAGGAAGCAACAACGTTACAGGAGGAGGGTAAGGGGTTCACAGAGGTAGTTGGTTATGTAGATGACACAACAATACTGATCAATGATGTCGAAGGTTTGCGAAAGGTGGAGAGAGTAATGAGGTTTTTTGGAGAGGCGTCAGGCATGCGTGTCAACAGGGCTAAATCGAAATTATTAGAGATAGGAGATTGGGTGGGGGGTAGAATGGGGGTGGAGTTTGGATGGGATGTGACTGAACAGCTGAAAATTTGTGGGATTATCTATATGGCAGATGAGCAAGAGGCTAGGCGGAGGAATTCGGAATTGGTGGGAGAGAAAGTTGTACAACGGATTAGGAACCTAAGAGCGAAGGATGTTACTCTAATGCAAAGGGCAATAATAATAAATTCATTGGTTTATAGTAAAGTGTGGAACGTGGCAGTGGTGTATCCTTTACGGGAACAGGAGATAAAGGAGATACAGAGAAGGGTGCTTCGTTAGCCATGCTCGTCCAAAACCCCATATATAAGTAAAGAGGTGGTTATGACGAATGTGCGCCGAGGGGGAGTAGGGCTTTTGATGCTAGGGCCGAGGGTCAAGGCAATGTATGTTAAACAAAAGTACGTAAGGGAGGGGGGGGTAAAAGGGGTGAGGGTTGGGAGGGTGATGAGGGATGTACGACGATGGTGGGGAGGAAAGGACTTGATGGAATGTGAGAATATGCTAAGGGTTATGTTAGTAATAGGTGAGGTAAAAAAGCTCAAGGTGGGAAGGTTAGTAGAGATGAGTAGGAAACCAGAAGTGATGCAAGGGGTGGCGGTATACCCTTTGTATGATTGGGGTACGATTTGGCATGATTTCCAGAAACTTAGATTAATGCCTAGGGTAAGGGAGTTAGTTTATAGGTTTGTAATGGGGATTTTAGCGTCAAAGCAGGCTTTGTGTGTGATGGGTTTGGTAAAGGAAGCGAAATGCGAACATTGTGAGGAATCGGAAACAGCTTTTCATGCCGTATATTTTTGTAGGGAGTTGGGGCAAGTACGGGTGTGGCTGGCTAGAGTCTTCAAGTTAATGGGTGGGGGCAATGTAGAGCTTCTGCGTGCCCTAACTTTAGAGGTTTATCGCACGGTATGCAGAAATAAACTCATTTATGGTAACAGGTGGGCGATTCGCTGCCTGACTACGGTGGAGTGAGGTTGTGCTTTGTCAGCACCCCTCTGCTGTTTTTCAGGCGAGCTACCCCAGTACATCAACAACCATTGAGTAGTGTGGACGTGCGCTGCTCATTTTGGGATATCAAAATGGCTGAACATACAGTACGGAGAGTAAATACTATCTGCATAGAGCTGGTTCGTGGTACGTTAAGTGGAGATACGATGAACGTACTTCTCCCTAACATCATCAGGGACACATATGGTATCCCCAACGAGGAATTATATGGCGTCGCTCTTAATGGTTTGTCAAGAATCTTCGTGAAATTTCTGAGAGCCGGCTTCTACACAAGAATTGTCGAGCAGTACCAGGAACAACGCATGAGTGTGAATTCAGCGATGGATGTTGTGTTACATGATGTTTCTAAGTACTTCACATGGGTGAAGGTACGGAATGTACCCTTCGAGGCTACGGCGTATGGACTACAGGAGTTTTTTCGCAGTTATGGGACAGTGCATTCTGCAACCATGGGGGTATGGAGGGATGGTCCGTATGAAGGAATGCCGGAAGGTTCTTACACCCTTAAAATGTCTTTAACAAGGCCTATACCATCCTATGTAACGATGACCGGTTGTAGAACACAGGTTTATGTGTACTATGCGGGTCAGAGAAAAACATGTCGTCTGTGCAGCTCTTATGAGCACATGGCAGCCCAGTGTCCTAGGAGGCGGGCTCCTCGAATTCTGGAAACGCCGATTGTGATTCAACAGTCGTGTGATTTGGTGCCTGGCTCTGTTGCCTCGGAGGCCGGAGGCCATCTCTGGAGCAAGGAGGTCGACCGGGAGGTGGCGGAGGAGGAGACGTGTGTCACTATCCCAGGGGAGTCGGGGGAGTCGAAGGTGTTATCTGAGGAGTCTTTAGTCCAGGAAGCTTCGACTCAGGAGGGTTTACTGGCAGATGTCATCAAGGATTTTTTGGATGGGGATGAGCCCGGTGCAGAAGGTGTCCTCAGTTTATGTGAAGTTGGAGAGCTGGAGGGACAACAAATTGTGGAGAAAGACTTGAGTAAGAAAAGGCTGGAGCATGTGGTGGCCGTGGAGGTACACCAGGAGGATTCGTCTGAGGGTGAGATGTGTGTAAGTGGAAGTTCTAGAAAAAGAACTGCGGCATCAGAGATAGACGAGGTTATTACCCCGGGGCAGAGGCCGGGGAAGAAGTCATGGGCAGCGGTTGTGGAGCCGATGCCACATAGTGCTAGAGGTGCGCCTGAGTTGCACAGTGGGAGAGGGAGGGGGGAGGTGACTGCACAGGATAACTCGAGTGGTAAGGGAATACGTAATGTGAAAAGTGCAGCGAGTAAATCCCAGCGGCATAGGGGAAAGCCGCCACTTCTATAATTTTCAGAAGTGTCACGCTTAATGTCAATGGACTTAAGACTGAGGTTAAGAAAGTTTGGTTGGAGTGGTTTTTACGGCGGTTTGATGTAGATATTTGCTTTTTGCAAGAGCATAATCATAGGGCTGGTTGTGTGTTGCGGTTAAAAGGATATCGGATGTATGTTACCAGTGGTTTGCAATTGAAAGGTGGGGTAGCAGTGGCGATAAAGGAGACCAGCCCCTTGCGTGTCATCGGCTGGGAAGAGGGGGGGGGGGTGGGAGGGTCGTGAGGGTGGATGGTGTCTGGGGTGAGAGTCGAGCTAGTTTTGTAGGAGTTTACATGCCAGCAACTAGCAATACCAGGGTAAAAGTAGATTTTGTCAGAGAGGTATTGCTGTATCACTTGAGAGGTTTGCCTGCTATAACAGTAATAGGTGGTGATTGGAATTGTGTGATTAGGAGTGGTGATGTCGAACCGAGAGGGGCGGGTTGTGTGCTGAGTGTGCTGAGGGATGTATTGCGAGATATTGGGGTTGTTGATGTGGTGGGGAGGGGGGGATACCTAGTGGAGCACACGTTCGTCCGTAGGGGATATGAAGCGCGATTGGACAGAATTTATATTAAGCAGGGTATAGATGTTGTGAGGGTGCAAACCTTCGATGTGGGGTTTTCGGATCACAGGGCGGTAATAGCAGATTTGATGTGGGATGGAGTGGTGCGTATTTATTCTGGGTACTGGAAATTAAATGTAAGGCTTCTTAAGGAGGAGGGGGAGGGGCCTTTTTTCAGTGATTGGTGGTTGCCTTTTTGGGAGGCTAGGGACAGGGAGATAGATCTGTTAGATTGGTGGGAAATGCAGGCAAAACCGGGAATAGCGAATTTTTTTAAGGTTAGGGGACGGGAAGAGGCGAGGTGGCGTTTTGGGTTGCAAAATTATCTGGAGGGACAGTTGCAAGATTGTTATGTTGGGGGAGGTGGTAGGAGGGATGACATGGACAGTCTGCGGAGCAGGATCGCTGAATTACACAATGATAGGTTTGATGCAATTAGGGTTAGGGCGGGGTTAGAGGATGTATTGTGGGGTGATAAGCCGTCTGGGTTTGTTTTACGTAAATTTAGGGACCGACAGAGTGTAACCACCATTCTACAATTGGAGACAAGCCCTGGGGTGGGAGGGTATCCAGTGGGTCGAGTCCTATCCAATACTGAAAGTATGAGTCTCTATGCTGATAGTTGGTTTAGGGAGAAATGGAGTTGGAGGGAGGGGGGTTCCTGGGAGGGTATTTTTGAAGGGGGGTTCCATAGCATTTTAAGTGAGCAGGATAGAGTGGGGTTGGAGGTTGGTATAAGTGAGGTTGAGGTGGAAGAGGCAGTTTTCGGGATGAGTACCGGGAAAACACCAGGGATAGACGGTATACCAAATGATTTTTATAGAGCACATTGGGGGTGTATTAGGCAGTGCTTTGTTAGGCTATTGGATCATATGTTAACTAGTGGGAAGTTGGGCACATCGCAAAGTACGGGTGTCATAGTTTTGGTGCCAAAGAAGAGGGGGGGTAGAGAGTTGAGTGCTTACCGAGCAATATCTTTGATGTGTGCAGATTACAAGGTTTTTGCGAAAATTTTGGGTAATAGACTGAAGAAGGTCATGGGGTCGGTGATACATGGGGGACAATTTGGTATCCCGGGGAGGAGTATGCGGGTAGGTCATGGACGTATTCGGGATTTCCTTGAGGGTAGTAGTAAGGGAGGTATTCTAGGTCTGGATTGGGAGAAAGCTTATGATTATGTGGATAGGGACTTTTTGTTTGAGAGTATGGTGAGAATGGGTTTTGGAGGGAGGGTGGTTGGATGGGTGAGGACATTGTATGAGAATGCATCGATGAGAGTACAGGTAAATGGTAGGTTGGGTAGTTCAGTAAGCATGGGGAGGGGTTTAAGGCAGGGGTGTCCACTCTCCCAAATACTCTTTGCATGTATGCAGAATCCTTTCTATGTTCTGGTTGATGGTGGGATGGGAAGGATGGGGGAGAGAGGTGGATTTTGTGGGAATATTGTTGGTTATGTAGATGATACAACTGTTTTACTTAATGAGATAGAAGATTTAAGTAAAGTGGGAAGGGTAATTGAGATTTTTGGGAATGCTACTGGGATGAGAGTTAATAAGCAGAAATCACGGTTGTTGGAGGTAGGCAATTGGGTAGGAGGGACCTTGGGGGAGGAGTTTGGCTGGATAACTGTAGATAGGCTAAAGATTTGTGGGATTTTGTATTTAGCAGATGTACAGGAGAGCAGGAGGGTTAATTCAGAAATGGTAATGGACAGAGCTTTGAGTAGGCTCAGGAGTCTAAGGGCCGGGGATGTAACCTTGCATCAAAGGGTTGTGGTGGTAAATACGCTGATTTATAGTAAGGTGTGGGGAGTGGCGGAAATTTACCCCTTAAGAAGTCAGGATATTATGGAATTACAAAGAAGAGCCTTAAGGTATGTGTGGGGTTTTGGGAGGGCGTGGTTGGGTAAAGATGTGGTAATGACTGCGGTAAGACAGGGAGGATTGGGATTGATGGCATTAGGGTCTAGGGTGAAGGCGCTATATGTGAAGCAGAGGTATATTCGGGCAGCGGGGGAAAGGGGTCTTCGGGTGGGGGAGGTGATGGGGGATATCCGCAAATGGTGGGGTGGCAGGGACTTAGTGGAGTGTGAAGATATGTTGCGGTTTATGTTAAAGGTACGCAATGTTAAAAAACTCAAGGTAAAACGGTTAGTGGGTGTGGGTCGTCGTCAGGAATCAATGCAAGGGATGGCAGTGTATCCCACATATGATTGGAGAGTGATATGGGTGGAATTTAGTAAATTAAGAATACCGGCAAGAGCGAGGGAATTAGTATATAGATTTCTTATGGGGACGTTAGCATCGAAAGAGGTGCTAAGACGAATGGGTTTTGTGAGAGAGGCATCATGCGGTTTTTGTGGGGAAGTTGAAACGGCTTTTCATGTAGTATATTTTTGTTCTGCTTTGGAGGTGGTAAGATTGTGGTTGAAGAGGGTTTTCTTTTTATTGGGGGGGGGGGACAGATATCAACCCTCAGGGCTTTAATGTTAGATATGGGAGGGGTACCCAAAGAGGTGGGGAGGGCTATCAGATACGTAATAGTTGATTACTTGCATGTTTCTTGGGGGATGAGGGAGGTGGAGGGAAACATTAGGATAAAAGCGTTGGCGGCGTGTTTTTATAGGACAGCATGTAGGAACAAACAATTATATGGGGGAAGGTGGGTAATTAGTTTTCCGGAGGGATATCGTGAGCTTACTGTTGAACGTCTACTCCGTTTGATGACGGGGTGAGAGGCAAGGGGTTGGTCTCTTCAGTGGTGTGTCCTCTTGGAGTGATTGGAAGCCTGATGAGGAAGGTTGATTGGTTTGCAAGGTGGTAGATGTGGGTAAAGTTTTTTTTTTTTTTGCAGGGAGCCGTCGGGGGCTCCGGGGTATGTAGACCTTTATGAATTTTGTAAAATCACAGAGTCAAAAGTAGTATGTGATTTTCTGTTTTTTCTCTTATTGTTATAAGAACCATTTTATATAGGGGGTTTATATTTATATGTATATTGTGAGGATATGTTTTATACATTCGAATCTGATGTTAGATTTATCCTTGTCATATGTCTCTTTTTTATCGTATTGAATGGGTACAAAATGACCTATGTACCAAAATATAAAAGTATTTGATGGGGTTTATATATACCCTTCATTTGACTGGAAGGTCATATTATATATTGAGTGTTAATCGGTAACATTAATTTTGTGTGTGTGTAGGTGTGTTTGTGGGAACCAATGTCTTAGGTATAGTTCTATCATTGGATGTAATATTTTTTTAGTTTATTTGGTGAAAAGTCATTTAGTGCTTTATTTCTATGTATGATCCAGTTTGTTCTGTACGAACAAATGCACATACACGTATGTGTGTATAAGCATGCGTATATGTATACATATGTATATATGTATATATATATATATATATATATATATATATATATATATATATCTATATCTATATGTATATATATATGTGTGTATATATGTATATATATATATATATATATATGTGTGTGTGTGTGCTTGTAGGACTCATTCCTACATGTTTTATAATGACTCCGACTGTTTGTTTGGAAGTCGGTTGGTTGGGTTATTTTAGTAGAATTTGTTATATCAATGTGTTACAATGTTTTTTGTGTACCTGACATTGTCTGCCACTTCTGTTTTGGATGTTATGTATTTAGTTTGTCTAGTTTTTTTTTTTTAGTGATGTCTTTTTTGTTTGTTTGTTTGTTCTAGTATAATCCAGTCTGTGCTGTAAGAACATATGTGCACATACATGTATGTGTATATGTGCATGTGTATGTATATACATATATACATGATTATAGGACTTATTCCTACATGTTTTATGACTCCGACGTTCTGTTTTGTAGTCGGTATGTTTTTTTTTCCCGTAAACGGGTTGGGTTTCTTACGGTAGAATTTCGTTATATCAATATGTTAAAATGTTTTTTTTTTTTTTGTTTATTGTGTGTGTACTGACATTGTCTGTCACGGTTTTGGATTTGCTAATTGTTGGCTTGTATCATGTGTATGTTGTTTTTAAATAAAATATAAAAAAAAAAACTTTAGAGGTAAGGGGGGTGTCTGAGGTTGTAAAGAGAGCCATTCTGTACATTGTGACAGATTTCTTGTTTTATTCCTGGGGCTTGAAGGAAAAAGGCGGGGGGATTAGGGTAAGGGCTATTGCGGCAGGAATTTATCGCACGGTATGCAGAAATAAACTCATTTATGGTAACAGGTGGGCGACTGCGTTCCCGGAGGCATATAGAAATATAACGGTAAGGGGACTCAGTAATTTGGCTACTTAAGTACTAAGGGACCATTTTCCTTTTCTAGAGCGAATTATGACCATAATGAAGGATATGTAAATGTGGTAGGATTGTCATGAGAGTTGTATGGGAGGGATGACATGTCAGATGTGGTATAATTGGAGAGTTTTCTTGTGTGTGAATGTTTTAGTTTAACCATGTGTTGAAAGACAAGAGGTCATTGATGATCATAGTTTTAATAAGGTAAATGATCTTTGTCAGTGAGACAACTACAAGAAGGAACACTCAAAGCATTGTTAACACACTAATAATAATGTGCTATGTAACATGAGTGTGTATCTTTGTTATTTTAATAGTGTGTTTAGTTTCTCTGTGGTAAGGTGTGGAAATGACTATTTTGTCACCTTTATTATATTGTAATTTTTGAGCTGTTTAGTATTATGTCTTTGTGTATAAAGTTTATTATACAATACTAATGAGTGTGCAACGAATTGGATTATATGAGAATGTCTTTGTATATAAAGTTTCATATATAATGTAAATAAGTGTGACATTCTTTGGATTATATTGCCTTTTGTGTTGTAAGAGGCTGGCTGTAGTTTATGGATATAATAAACCCACCTGTATGTTCAGGTGTGGGCTGTTTTTAGTTACATGTATGTTGTGTGTGCTGGTTGGGCACTTTGGAGGGGGAATCACGCATTTACAGTTGAACGTGTTTTTCTTATGTATAAGTTTAGGGCTGGGATAAGGAATGTGAAGTTGTTTGTTTTTATTATTTAATGGATCACGTTTCTTTGTTTATGTAACCTAAATATAGCACAAATGTAAGATGTGTATTGTGTTTTTTAAATAAAATATAAAAAAAAAAAGTTCTTTCATTCTTTCCACTTTAATATCCCATGAATTACAGACATTACAATTTTTAGTGAAATGAGTACACTTGCAAAAGAGGCAGTCTCTCTTTTCCTTGCCTGACCTCTTATTAACTGGGTTATCCTTACTGAGGTACTTATTCCTCTTACCTTGATGTGAGGAACCACTATTACTGATTCCTGTCACTTGATATGTGCCTATTTAACTCTTAATTATGATTATTACCACTGGGATTATTTTTCCCTTTTGAGACTTAACAGATACTTCAGAGTCATTATGTGTTATATCCGTAGAACTGTTTGGCTGACTTGTCTGCAATTGAACAATTAATTCTTGCCGACCTAGTCTGATTTCCTCCAGACCTTACTCTGGAGGTTTTGGCAAACACATCCTTTGCATTAATAGGTTGATCAACTGCCTGGCTTTCACCCTTTAATTTATTCAAAGCCTTACTTTTACAAGACAGTTTTTCTTCCAATTCGTAATGTTGATTAATTGAAACATTGATTTCCATTCCATCTGCACAATTCTCCAGCAGATCTCTTTCACAGACTTTAAACCACAATTTGTACCACTCAAATCTACTCTCTAAAGCATCTAAATATAACTTTAATTCATTAGGTTTCAAGGTTTCACATGGCCTGTAATGATTCTTTCATTACTCTAAAATCCACGGACTTGTCAGCCACATTAACTCCATCAGATCCAGTCATGGTTAGAGAATTATTAATCACTGATAATACAACTTAAGTAGGCGCCTTATAAGAGTAATTCTTGCACTTTACTCTTGTATAAATCCTAGCCACACGTGTGCTAGCAATTAATTTTTTTTTTATATTTTATTTAAAAAACACAATACACATTATACATGTATGCTATACATACGTCACATAAACAAAGACATGTGAACCATTAAATAATAAAAACAAAAATCCACGTTCCCTATCACAGCACTAAACTTATACATAAGAAACACACGTTCAACTATAAATGTTTGATACCTCCCAAAAAATGCCGAACATACATGTAACTGCACTAAGGACAACCCACACCTGAACATACATGTAACTACACTAAGGACAACCCACACCTGAACATACATGTAACTACACTGCGGACAACCCACACCTGAACATACAGGTGGGTTTATTATATCCATAAAATACAACCAGTATCTTATAACACAAAAGGCAATATAATCCAAAGAATGTCACACTTATTTACATTGTACATGATAGTTTATATACAAAGACATTCTCATATAATCCAGTTCATTGCCCACTCATTTACTTACAACAAATACAAGAATGTATAAGAGTTTAATAAAAGAAGAACTATACTGGATATTAACAATAACCTCTATCACACAATCCCAGTACTTAAAATAACACTATAGCTGATAGCCATATTACAACCAGTTACACATCCAACAACATGTCCTACAAAACTCCTCCTTTTACAATAATTAATAATGCCAGTGCAGACAAAAATATTTACATGCACCGTTCTAAGAAATACCTTAAGTAACCTAACAATTAGGGTTATACCCTTACGTCATTAAACCTTAATGGGAATTTACCAGAAGTTGGTGATGCATGAACTAAACAAAACACAAAAATATAAAAGTACATATGAAAACAGATATGGACATTACATTGCTATACACACACACCTGTATAAGCGGAAGAATATACACCCACAATATTTAATATCAATAATAATGCATCAACCATGAAATTCAAACTGTCATAACAACATTGTATAACATGGAGTTTACACATAAAATATAAGAGAATACATTACATGCTACCTCATCTTTAAAACTAGGTTATGTAAATATTTAATATAATCCAAGACAAGAATTATCACATTGAAACATGTCAAATTGGTTCTGCCCACACAAGGACGGGGCAAGAAACACCCTCAATGAAGACTATACAGGCACTCCCCTACAACTAACTAAATCCTAGCTTAAGATCAAACTTGTTAATGACTGGACATAAGATCCTAATCTCCCTATCTGAAACACAAATTAAACATCCTTGACATAGTAATATTCACTACATGAATGTGTGTAAAAGTATTACAATCCTTCTTCTATATAGGAGTACAGCTTTAAAGGAAAGTACTTTTTTATTATTATTATAATCAAAAAGAAGCGCTAAGCCACAAGGGCTATAAGGAAAGTACTTGCAGCTACGTGTTTAAAACTACAAAAATACAAACATCATCCGATACTAACGTACACTTGACCTACAGTGTTTCCTTGTTTTATTTTAATTTTTTAACACATCTCATATTAATAAAAAGGATTACTAGAATTCACTGGCAGTATCATTTTTGTACATGTTCAGTACTGCATGACATAAAACACCATAACAGCTGCATAAGCCACCTATCCTTGACAGTGAGTGTAATAATATACCCAAACCAAAATATGTAAATGTATGACGTTCTAGGTGTTACTGAATGAAACCATGGTACTGAACGCAAATATAAAATAACTCTCCAGGAACATAACCAGTTCACGAATGTATGCTCTCACTAGCTCACTCTCTCATCACCTTCCACACTACTAGCACAACCTTACACCCCCTCCTCACATTAAAGGAGACCCGTCCGTTGCCCCCCCCCCCCTGTTCCCTGAGAAGTTGTGCTACAGTGAGATTACGATAACCTACCGAAAAACTTGATTCCCATCTCCCCCCATATATTAATCTATTCCTACACCTTGTCCTAAAGAACCTTGCTGCTAATGTTTTTATCCTCAACTGCCCTTTAATCTGCCTCATACCCCAAGAAACATGCAAATAATCTGCCATAACATACATCAAAGCCCTCCCCACTTCACTTGCTACCCCACTAACATCCATCGACAAAGATCTAAGAAAAGACCAACTCCCCCCACCCCCAACAACCTAATAACCCCCGCCATCCAGACTCACCACGCCCAAAGATGAACAAAAATATACCATATGATAGGCAGTTTCCTCCTCCCCACAGAATAAGCATGTTGCCTCTCTCACCAACCCCATCTTATGCAACATGTGCTTAGATGCAACCACACCCATGAGAAAACGGTATACCATCTCCCTGACCCTTGCTGGTATCCTAAGCTTCCTGAACTCCCCCCATATGACCCTCCAGTTATACATGGGGTATACTGCGACCCCCTGCAATACACCCCTTCCCCACACCACACCCACCACTGTGTTTACCTTCAAACTTTTAACCTGCCTCACTGTCAACATGAATCTTATTACATCTTCACACTTTCTCAAATCCCTACCATACCACCAGTTTCTAGCATCCCTCATCACCCTATCCACCCTAACACCCCTCTCCCCCCCCACTCTTAGATACCTCTGCTTAATATATAATGCCATTATTACCCTAGGCCCTAAGGCCAACAAACCTAGTCCCCCCCGTTTCACCTCCGTCATGACCACATCCTTGGACAACCAGGCCCTCCCAAACCCCCACACAAACCTCAACACCCTCCTCTGTATTTCCTGTATATCCTGCACCCTCAAAGGGAACACCTCCGCCACACCCCAGACCTTACTATACACCAGCAAGTTAATTACCAATGCCCTCTGCTGTAACGCCACTTCACTAACCCTCAAACCTTTTAACTTGCCTACAACCCTACTCGTGACTGTTTCTGAGTTAATCCTCCTACATTCCTGCAACTGCTTCATATACCATATCCCACACACCCTAATTCTGTCACAAACCGTCCATCCCATCTCCTCCCCCAATCTCCCCCCAACCCATGTTCCTACTTCCAATAACCTAGACTTTGCTAAATTAACTACCATTCCTGAAACATTCCCAAAACTCCTTATCACCTCTCCCACCCTTCTTAAAGCCTCCCCACTCATAACTAACACAGTTGTGTCATCCACATAACCTACTATTCCCCCCATGCTCCCCCCCTACCCCCCGCAATTCCTCCTCCACAGCCTCAAAGAAAGGATGTTGCACACATGCAAAGAGCAACTGCGACAGCGGGCAACCCTGCCTTAATCCCTGTTCCATCATCACCGCCCCTTCCCCCAGCTTTCCATTAACCTGCACCCTCATGACAGCCCCCTCATATAGAGTGTGCACCCACCTCACTACCCCCCCTCCAAAACCCAATTTCTCCAAACAGCCCCACAAAAAGTCACTAGTGAAATGGTTGTGAAGCAGATAGACCGACTGAAGCAAAATAAGTCACCGGGTCCTGATGAGGTTTTTTCAAGGGTTCTTAAGGAATGCAAAATGGAAGTCTGTGAACCATTAACTAATATTTTTAATTTATCTCTTCAAACAGGTGTAGTGTCTGATATGTGGAAGATGGCTAATGTAATTCCTATTTTTAAAACAGGGGACAACTCGTTACCGTCAAATTACCGCCCAATAAGCCTGACCTCAATTGTAGGCAAGTTGCTAGAGTCAATTATAGCTGAGATTATAAGAAGCCATCTCGATAAGCATAGCTTGATTAATGATACTCAGCATGGATTCACAAGAGGCCGGTCTTGTCTAACTAATTTATTAACTTTCTTCAGTAAAGCTTTTGAGGCTGTTGACCACGATAAAGAATTTGATATTGTTTACTTAGATTTTAGTAAGGCATTTGATAGAGTTCCGCACCAAAGACTGTTGAAGAAAGTAGCAGCTCATGGCATTGGGGGAAGGGTGCTCTCGTGGATCGAGTCATGGCTCACAGACAGGAAGCAGAGAGTGTCCATAAATGGGGTTAAATCCGAGTGGGGATCAGTAACAAGTGGCGTTTTTACAGGGATCAGTCTTGGGCCCGTTGTTGTTTATAATATATATCAATGATCTTGATGAAGGAATTGCTAGTGATATGAGCAAATTCGCCGATGACACGAAGATAGGTAGGATAATTGATTCAAACGTAGATGTTAGGGAACTTCAGGAGGATTTAGACAAACTCTACTCTTGGTCAGAAAAGTGGCAGATGCAGTTCAATGTAGATAAATGCAAGGTTCTGAAGCTCGGGAGTGTCCATAACCCTAGCACTTATACGTTAAATAATGTAGAACTTAGCCATACAGATTGCGAAAAGGACTTGGGGGTTATGGTAAGCAGCAACCTTAAACCAAGACAGCAATGCCTAAGCGTACGTAATAAGGCAAATAGATTACTGGGATTTATATCAAGAAGTGTAAGCAACAGAAGTCCAGAGGTCATACTGCAGCTTTATACATCATTAGTAAGGCCTCACCTAGATTATGCAGCTCAATTCTGGTCTCCATATTACAGAATGGACATAAATTCGTTAGAAAACATTCAGCGCAGGTTGACTAAATTAATACATAGCATTAGAAATCTTCCTTATGAAGAAAGATTGAAGACTCTTAAGTTACATTCACTTGTTAGACGAAGAGTGAGGGGAGACCTGATCGAAGTGTATAAGTGGAAGATAGGTATTAATAAAGGGGATATTAACAAGGTCTTGAGGATATCTCTCCAAGAGAGAACCCACAGTAATGGATTTAAATTAGATAAGTTTAGATTTAGAAAGGACATAGGAAAGTATTGGTTTGGAAACAGGGTAGTTGATGAGTGGAACAGTCTACCTAGTTGGGTTATTGAGGCTAGGACTTTGGGTAGTTTCAAATTTAGGTTGGATAAGTACATGAGTGGGAGGGGTTGGATTTGAGTGGGACTTGCACATCGGAGCTTGTTTCTTGGGTGGCATTGAAAATTGGGTTGGGCAAATGTTTTGTTAGTGGGATGAATTGTAAAGGACCTGCCTATTATGGGCCAACAGGCTTGCTGCAGTGTTCCTCCTTTCTTATGTTCTTATGTTCTTCACGCAGTCATAGGCCTGAGCCCAATCCAAGCCAAGGACGCCCCCTCCCTGGCAGTTCTCTATAAAATCCCTTATCCCACTGTGCCCATTCTTCATAGTCCGTCCCGGTATCCCATACTGCCCCTCATGTATGCTTTTCCCAATTACCTTCTTTAACCTGTTACCCAATACCTTCGCAAAAATTTTGTAATCCGTACACATTAACGACAACGGACGATAATCTCCCAAGCCCTTCTCCTCCACCCCCCTTCTTTGGCACCAAAACAACAACCCCAGTTCTCTGTGTTTGCGCCATTCTACCACGTTTCAACATATAATTCAGAACCGCCACTAGGCACTCCCTCAGATCCTCCCAATGTGCTCTGTAAAAATCATTAGATAACCCATCTATTCCCAGTGTCTTCCCCTGACTCGACCCATTCACCACCTCCCCCACCTCTGCCCCTGTAATGCCTCCCTCCAACATTTCCCGATCCCCCTGCCCCAAACCCTGATGAACCCCTATAGCTCTAAATGTTTCTAACCCAACCACCCCTCCCCTTCTCTTCCATTTCTCCGTAAACCAATAATCAGTATACCTACTGATAGAATCTGTGTCAGAGAGACCCTGTCCCTGCACATAACCCTCCCCTCCCTCCACGACAATATGTGCCACGGTATTCCTCAACTGTCTGTCCTTGAATTTTCGGAGTACATACCCGGTTGGCTTATCACCTTTTAGTACGTCCTCCAATCCTGCCCTGACCCTGAGTGCATCAAAACGTTCATTATGCATCTCCACTAAACGACTTCTAAGTTCCCCCATAACTCCTCCCACACCTTCCCTACCCCCCCCCATAATAATCATTCAACTGGCCCTCTAAATAATTCTGCAATCCAAACCTCCAGCGCACCCGTTCCCTGCCCCTCTTCTTAAAAAATCCTGCAATCTGCACCTTTGCCTGCAACTCCCACCAATCTAGCAAATCCACCTCCTCTTCCCTAGCCTCCCAAAACCCTTTCCACCATGTCTGAAAGGACCTACCTTGATCTTCCTCCTGTAAAAGCCTCACATTTAATTTCAAATAACGCTGATATATTCTCGGAATACCATCCACCCGAAGGTCAGCCAACACTGCTCTGTGGTCAGATAAACCCACGTCTACTGTTCTAACCCTCTCCACTCCTATCCCCTGCCTCACATAAATCCTATCCAACCTTGCCTCATAACTCCCCTGTACATAGGTGTGCTCGACCTGATACCCCCCTCCCTGCCGACCACTTCTACGACCCCGACATCACGCAATGCATCCCGTAAGACACCCAACACGCACCCCGCCCCCCTAGGTATGACGTCTGCATGCCTAATCACACAATTCCAATCACCTCCAATTATCGCGATAGCAGGTAAACCCCTGAGATAGTATAACAATACGTCCCGAACAAAGTCTGTTTTTATCCTCACGTTACCAATCGCGGGCATATAAACTCCCACAAAACATACCCTGCTCTCCCCCCCCACCCATCCACCCGAACAACCCTCCCCCCTCCCCCCTCCTCCCACCCCATGACTCGCAATGGTCTGGTCTCCTTTACTAAAACAGCCACTCCTCCCTTTAAAAGCATTGCCATGCTTACAAACAACTTATATCCTCTCAGTCGCAACTCACTACCTGACTTATGGTTATGCTCCTGTAGGAAACAAACATCCACGTCATACCTTTTGAGGAACCACTCCAACCATACCCTTTTTACTTCAGTCTTTAGGCCATTAGCATTTATTGTTACACACCTGAATGGTCAAGGAAATGTGGCTTACCTCTGTGCCGCTGTGGCTTGCTCACACTTTCCTTACTACTCTTTTTAATAAGACCCCCTACCCCCCCTGTCCCTCCCCCCCGATTCTCCCTGTACTCCCCCCCCTGTAGGGGATTTTCGTACCGCCTCTGCCCATGCCTTCTTACCTGGTCTTTGCCCAGGTGTTAAAACGTCGTCTAATTCAGTCAACCCCGCTGGCCGCTTCCTAGAGCTGCCTCCCAAAGCCATCTCTTCCTCAGGTACATCCTCCCTGTGTACCTCTGCCACCACAAGTGTATCCTTTCCACTATTCCCTGTTACTCCCTTCTTCTCACTCAGCCCTTGCAATCGCTGCCTATCACTGGTCCGTCCATCCATGTCCTCTCCTACCAAAGTCTCCTCCAAGAATTCCTGGAGCACAGACTCTAAGGACACCTCCTGTGTCGTCTCTGCCACTTCCTCCACCACCACAGGTGTTGTAGTAGGATCTCCATCCTCCACCGGGAGTGTGACACACGTCCCCATCTGTTCTCCCTCCTTCTCCACCTCCTCACTCCATAGAGGAGTCCCAGTTTTCGCCGTCGCCACCACACTCGTCTGCTGGACCTCCTCCACCGGGGCTGGCACCCCTGGGGGAACTCTATGTGCACATTGCGCCGCTATATGTTCATAAGAGTTGCAAAGACGACACGTCCTCCTTTGTCCTGCATAAGACACATATACCTGAGTTCTGTTGCCTGTCAACATAACATACGAAGGTATAGGCTTCTTTAATGTCATCTTGATGGTGTATGAACCTTCCGGGAGGCCCTCATATGGTCCATCCCGCCATACCCCTCCTCTAGCCTCATGAATGACTCCGTAGTTGCGGAAAACGTCCTCTATACCAAACTTGGTCGCCTCAAAAGGTACATTTCTCACTCGTACCCACGTGTAGTAAGTAGATACATCATGCATACACACATCCATCGTCGAGTTGAGGCACATTCGGCGTTCCTGGTACTCCTCCACCACACTGCTGTAGAAACTGGCCCTCAGAAACTTCACAAATACTCTTTTCATCCCGTTAAGGGCCACACCATACAGTTCCTCGTTAGGGATGCCATATAGATCCCTAATAATTGCAGGAAGAAGTACGTTCATCATAGCAGGGCTCAGAGAACCCCTTAACAGCTCAATGCAGACTGTGTTAATCCTCCTGCCGGTGTAATCCGCCATGTTTGATCAGTGAATACTGCGCAGAAACCAGGTGAAGTGGGAGCTACTGCGCAGTCCGTCCGCACGGCCCAATAGCGATGCGAACAATGACTAGCAATTAATTGGGCTAATTATCATCCACCACACGACCGATTAAATTTGTGTACCCTATACCCACTTCCTTCAATCAGTCACTTAATTATTGAGTAATTAATTCAATTAATTTTTCACTGATTGCATCCGGTTCAGGAAGGACCAGCGGGAAGATATGGAAAATTTTTTAGGGTTAGTTAGTTAGTTAGTTTGATATGTTTATTATGCACCCCATACCCATCCTGTGGGCGGTAGTCAAAAGATTACAGAGGTACATAATTGGTCCAGGGACTGGACTCCAAAGTTTTGATAGCTGAGCAAGTTACAGAGGTAATGAATTCACAATTTACAAAGGTAATGAACTCACAATTTACAAAAGTAATGAACTCACAATTTACAAAGGTAATGAACTCCAGGTAGGTCTAGTCACAATCATGACAAGTTACAAAGGTATTTACAGATTACAGAGGTACGTAATGGGTCCAGGTAGGGGTGATTACCTGTAAGTACCTCAACATTACATGCATACGAGTAATCTCATTGGGAGACAACAACTATATTGTTTACCGTAGTCACACAGTGTAGACATGTGAGAAAACTTAACCACCTCTGGTCATTGCAGGTTGCCCCTTCGACCTCAAAATCTTATCCATATCTATCCGAGACCAGTATAAATTGGATAGCACCCACAAGTACGGTGCTACTAATTAATTGTAGACTGTATAGATTATATTAGTTTAACTGAATGAAGGGGGGGTTACACATGGATATATTCATCAAGGAAAAACATTTGTACATAATCCCACCACTTACTAGATATTCTCTGGTGGTCACTTGATGTTGCTGGATCACCCCCAACCTATTCAATTACAGCATACCTAACTGGCCAGTATCAGTCTGCTGTAACTATAAGGGTTACTTAACTGTGAGTGATTGATGCTCCTTATTTCATCCATTCACCATCTCATTTCGATGTCTTGCTACACCGACACAGTTCTCATTCCAGCAGGACAAGGTATCTCTTGGTTAGTCCCGGTTTAGAAGTCGTGACTCCATAAAAACTTCACTATCCTCGGGACAGGAACAACGAGGTCTAACGTGTTCACTCGGAACAATGCGACTTATTCCACTTCACGCATTCTCTTAACTTAGTGTTATTATCATTGATTACATTACAATTCACAAGACGATTTAATGTCTCATAATTATTATACATATTAGAGGTCACTCCATTAAGATCTGAGACCGATGAGTGAGGATTAAATCACGGGTATTTTCCCCTGGACACACTCCATGGCGGCGCACCAGTCACCACCGGTCCCACCATCATTAACTAATTTTACCACTTATTACAGCGGTAATAATGTAAAATAGAAAGAGACAGGCGCTCCCTTTACAGGCGACGGAAAAGAATAACAGAGCGGCTAAAAGAGGTCAATATTTCTGAAATGCGTAGGGAGACACTGGTCAGAGAAATAGCAAGCATCGAACTCAAGCTAAAGGAATCTTATAGGAGTCAGGAATCGCGGGAAGAACTAAAAGCCATAAATGAAATCGAAAGAAACCCAAAGTATTTCTTCTCCTATGCCAAATCAAAGTCGAGAACAACATCCAGTATTGGGCCCCTACTTAAACAAGATGGGTCCTACACAGATGACAGCAAGGAAATGAGTGAGCTACTCAAGTCCCAATATGACTCAGTTTTTAGCAAGCCGCTAACCAGACTGAGAGTCGAAGATCAAAATAATTTTTTTTATGAGAGAGCCGCAAAATTTGGTTAACACAAGCCTATCCGATGTTATCCTGACGCCAAATGACTTCGAACAGGCGATAAATGACATGCCCATGCACTCTGCCCCAGGGCCAGACTCATGGAACTCCGTGTTCATCAAGAACTGCAACAAGCCCCTATCACGAGCCTTTTCCATCCTATGGAGAGGGAGCATGGACACGGGGGTCGTCCCACAGTTACTAAAAACAACAGACATAGCCCCACTCCACAAAGGGGGCAGTAAAGCAACAGCAAAGAACTACAGACCGATAGCACTAACATCCCATATCATAAAAATCTTTGAAAGGGTCCTAAGAAGCAAGATCACCACCCATCTAGAAACCCATCAGTTACACAACCCAGGGCAACATGGGTTTAGAACAGGTCGCTCCTGTCTGTCTCAACTATTGGATCACTACGACAAGGTCCTAAATGCACTAGAAGACAAAAAGAATGCAGATGTAATATAAAAAGACTTTGCAAAAGCCTTCGACAAGTGTGACCATGGAGTAATAGCGCACAAAATGCGTGCTAAAGGAATAACAGGAAAAGTCGGTCGATGGATCTATAATTTCCTCACTAACAGAACACAGAGAGTAGTCGTCAACAGAGTAAAGTCCGAGGCAGCTACGGTGAAAAGCTCTGTTCCACAGTACTCGCTCCCATCTTGTTCCTCATCCTCATATCCGACATAAACAAGGATGTCAGCCACAGCACCGTGTCTTCCTTTGCAGATGACACCCGAATCTGCATGACAGTGTCTTCCATTGCAGACACTGCAAGGCTCCAGGCGGACATCAACCGAATCTTTCAGTGGGCTGCAGAAAACAATATGAAGTTCAACGATGAGAAATTTCAATTACTCAGATATGGTAAACACGAGGAAATTAAATCTTCATCAGAGTACAAAACAAATTCTGGTCACAAAATAGAGCAAAACACCAACGTCAAAGACCTGAGAGTGATCATGTCGGAGGATCTCACCTTCAAGGACCATAACATTGTATCAATCGCATCTGCTAGAAAAATGACAGGATGGATAATGAGAACGTTCAAAACTAGGGAGGCAAAGCCCATGATGACACTCTTCAGGTCACTTGTTCTATCTAGGCTGGAATATTGCTGCACACTAACAGCACCTTTCAAGGCAGGTGAAATTGCTGACCTAGAAAATGTACAGAGAATCTTCACGGCACGCATAACGGAGATAAAACACCTCAATTACTGGGAGCGCTTGAGGTTCCTGAACCTGTATTCCCTGGAACGCAGGCGGGAGAGATACATGATTATATACACCTGGAAAATCCTAGAGGGACTAGTACCAAACTTGCACACGAAAATCACTCACTACGAAAGCAAAAGACTTGGCAGACGATGCAACATCTCCCCAATGAAAAGCAGGGGTGTCACTAGCACGTTAAGACACCATACAATAAGTGTCAGGGGCCCGAGACTGTTCAACTGCCTCCCAGCATACATAAGGGGGATTACCAACAGACCCCTGGCAGTCTTCAAGCTGGCACTGGACAAGCACCTAAAGTCGGTTGCTGACCAGCCGGGCTGTGGCTCGTACGTTGGTTTGCGTGCAGCCAGCAGCAACAGCCTGGTTGATCAGGCTCTGATCCACCAGGAGGCCTGGTCACAGACCGGGCCGCGGGGGCGTTGACCCCCGGAACTCTCTCCAGGTAAACTCCAGGTCCAGGTCCTATCAATCTCGCTCCCTCACTCTTCACCAGGGACAGTTACGACACTTCCTATTATGAAGTGAGGCCTATATTAATCCTTAGGCCACCGTGAACGCCAATTTCCTGGTCCCATGTTTTCACAGCCTCTTAACTCCATTCCAAACACTCCCGCTCCCCCATTCCCCATCTCGACCTCTCCCCTCGCATATCCGCGCAGGCACAGAGGGAACCCTGTTTGTTCTATTCCATTTTCAAATACATTTTTTTGACCTGAATCAACACATTAAACACCTATTAGACACTATAGCTTCGGAAAATTAAAATATTTTCCACAATATTAATAATATTGTTATTCCTGGCTCAGTTTTTAGCAACAAATGTTGGGCGAACATCGGGAAGCTGGACTGGGTCACTAGGACGTTAAAAGACAACACAATAAGTGTCAAAGGCCCAAGACTGTTCAACTGCCTCCCAGCATATATAAAGGGGATTACCAATAGACCCCTGGCTCTCTTAAGCAGGCACTGGACAAGCACCTAAAGTTGGTACCTGACCAGCCGGGCTGTGGTTCATATGTTGGTTTACATGCAGCCAGCAGTAACAGCCTGGATGATCAGGCCCTTATCCACCATGAAGCCTGGTCACAGACCGGGCTGCAGGGGTGTTGACCCTGGAACTCTATTGAGGTAAACTCCAGAAACATCAGGAAGCCGGAGTGGAACATCGAGAACCGGAGTGTAACATTGGGAAGCCAGAATGGAACATTGGGAAGTCGGAGTGGAACATCGGCAAGCCGGAGTGGAACATCGGGATGCTGGAGTGGAACATCGGGAAGCTGGAGTGAAACATCAGGGAGCCAGAGTGAAACATCCAGAAGCCGGAATGGAACATCGGGAAGCTGGAGTGAAACATCAGGGAGCCAGAGTGAAATATTCAGAAGCCGGAATGGAACATCGGGAAGCCGGAGTGGAACATCGGGTAGCCAGATTGAAACATCGGGAAGCAAGAGTGGAACATCGGGAAACCAGAGTGGAACATTGGGAAGCCAGAGTGAAACATCGGGAAGCCAGAGTGTAATATCAGGAAGCAAGAGTGGAACATCTGGAAACCGGAGTGGAACATCGGGAAGCTTGAGAGGAACATCGAGAAGCTGAAGTGCAATGTTGGAACTTATTCAGTCCGAGAAGTCACAACGGGGAAAAACACACCATTTGAGGGCCCTTACACCCACCCAAAACACAAACACACTTACCCGGGTTGGCGAAGGTGGTTGGAAGGTACTTCTTAATTGATAGATTTACCCTTCAAGAAAGAAGTAGGTAGTTTATACTGTTAGTACACTAATATTAGGATTATTGAGGCAACTGTAGATAATAATAATGTAGAACTAAGACCTTAACATAGGTAGTAATAGGCCGAATGTAGGCAAACACTAGGTTATGTAAGCTAGGGAGAACTGGCAGCCCAAGTTTGAACGACGAGGCGTGGGTCTCGAAAACGCCAGAGCTTCCTTCTAAGACTAGACACCATCTGAACAACACGTGCCGTGATCAACAGGCAGCGCCCCCACGTGTCTTCACATATTAGACCTGGGGAAATCTGGTGGAGGCACCTTGACATACCGTAGATGTCCTCCTCTGTCAGGCACATACAGTAAGACAAGACCTCCCTTTTTCTTAGGATCCTGGCCAGTGTCTGGGGAAAATTGCGAGTGAGTCGTGCTGTGGCCTTTGTGCAGCCGGCAGTTCATGACCAGTACGTAATTTTGTCTCTTGTCAACCTAGAAGCTAGTGTCCGTTTCTGCATAGTTATACTAGGGGATACACACCCCCTTGGATACAGGAATTTCTGAGGTGCAGGCAGGTCACTAATATCGATTGAATATTGGAGGAACTAAGGCTCCAGGTTGCACGTGGTTTCTGAGGGGAAGTCCAAAGGGGCTAAGCTTAGGGAGGTTGAAGACCAGAATAGACTCTACATCACCAAGTAAGTTTGTCCTTTAAACGTGCATGCAGGCAAGATTTCTTGCAACATCAGTCATTTATGAAAATCTGTCCTATAAGCCACTTGTGAGGCTGAGGTACCGACCTCAGAGGTCGGTGTCAACAGAGCTTACCTGGGTAGGCGATTCACTTGGAGGCAGTCCAGACAAATTTTCACAAGTGGTACTTTGAACAATGATGTGCAATAGCTAGATTAAAATTAACATAGCTAGGCCACAGTTAGGAACCAGTTTAACAGAGTTAGGTTAAGTCAGTACACCTAGGCCCAGAGTTACACAGAGGCTAGGCCAAGCTGACTATACACAGAAGTTGTTTTTTGCAGTAATTTACAGGCAGGCCAGGTAGGCTAGAGAAGTTTGTGAATTTAATTATTTACAGTGATTACAAGTAATCCAGAGTAGGAGACTTGTGTGTTAATTACTTACAGTGGATTTGCAAGGTAGCCACAGTTAGGCTAGGCTTGTGCAATATTTACAACAGTTATAGTAGCTAGGACAGATTTAACCTAGTTATTATTTACAGGGAGTTCTAAAGCCAGGTTTAAGTTATAGCACACTAGCTAGGTTAGGATTTACCTTATCCAACCATCCACGCTAGACTGAGTAAGCTGGGCACAGTTAGGCCAAGCTATTTACATACATTATTCATTTACTGTTTCACAAGTTGAATTGTTGAATTTATTTGTGCTAACCAAGTAATTTTTAATTTGTATACCGTATTTTTATTGTGTGGTTTTCATTCTCTCTGACTCATTTTAATGTGGGATTTGTGAATTGTACCTGAGACTACCTGGAGTTTACCTGGAGAGAGTTCCGGGGGTCAACGCCCTCGCGGCCCGGTCTGTGACCAGGCCTCCTGGTGGATCAGAGCCTGATCAACCAGGCTGTCGCTGCTGGCTGCACGCAAACCAACGTACGAGCCACAGCCCGGCTGGTCAGGAACCGACTTTAGGTGCTTGTCCAGTGCCAGCTTGAAGACTGCCAAGGGTCTGTTGGTAATCCCCCTTATGTGTGCTGGGAGGCAGTTGAACAGTCTCGGGCCCCTGACACTTATTGTAGGGTCTCTTAACGTGCTAGTGACACCCCTGCTTTTCATTAGGGGGATGGTGCATCGTCTGCCAAGTCTTTTGCTTTCGTAGTGACTGATTTTCGTGTGCAAGTTCGGTACTAGTCCCTCTAGGATTTTCGAGGTGTATATAATCATATATCTCTCCCTCCTGCGTTCCAGGGAATACAGGTTTAGGAACCTCAACCGCTCCCAGTAATTGAGGTGTTTTATCTCCGTTATGCGCGCCGTGAAAGTTCTCTGTACATTTTCTAGGTCGGCAATTTCACCTGCCTTGAAAGGTGCTGTTAGTGTGCAGCAATATTCCAGCCTAGATAGAACAAGTGACCTGAAGAGTGTCATCATGGGCTTGGCCTCCCTAGTTTTGAAGGTTCTCATTATCCATCCTGTCATTTTTCTAGCAGATGCGATTGTTACAATGTTATGGTCCTTGAAGGTGAGATCCTCCGACATAATCACTCCCAGGTCTTTGACGTTGGTGTTTCGCTCTATTTTGTGGCCAGAATTTGTTTTGTACTCTGATGAAGATTTAATTTCCTCATGTTTACCATATCTGAGTAATTGAAATTTCTCATCGTTGAACTTCATATTGTTTTCTGCAGCCCACTGAAAGATTTGGTTGATGTCCGCCTGGAGCCTTGCAGTGTCTGCAATGGAAGACATTGTCATGCAGATTCGGGTGTCATCTGCAAAGGAAGACACGGTGCTGTGGCTGACATCCTTGTCTATGTCGGATATGAGGATGAGGAACAAGATGGGAGCGAGTACTGTGGAACAGAGCTTTTCACCGTAGCTGCCTCGGACTTTACTCTGTTGACGACTACTCTCTGTGTTCTGGTAGTGAGGAAATTATAGATCCATCTACCGACTTTTCCTGTTATTCCTTTAGCACGCATTTTGTGCGCTATTACGCCATGGTCACACTTGTCGAAGGCTTTTGCAAAGTCTGTATATATTACATCTGCATTCTTTTTGTCTTGTAGTGCATTTAGGACCTTGTCGTAGTGATCCAATAGTTGAGACAGACAGGAGCGACCTGTTCTAAACCCATGTTGCCCTGGGTTGTGTAACTGATGGGTTTCTAGATGGGTGGTGATCTTGCTTCTTAGGACCCTTTCAAAGATTTTTATGATATGGGATGTTTGTGCTATTGGTCTGTAGTTCTTTGCTGTTGCTTTACTGCCCCCTTTGTGGAGTGGGGCTATGTCTGTTGTTTTTAGTAACTGTGGGACGACCCCCGTGTCCATGCTCCCTCTCCATAGGATGGAAAAGGCTCGTGATAGGGGCTTCTTGCAGTTCTTGATGAACACAGAGTTCCATGATTCTGGCCCTGGGGCAGAGTGCATGGGCATGTCATTTATCGTCTGTTCGAAGTCATTTGGCGTCAGGATAACATCGGATAGGATTGTGTTAATCAAATTTTGTGGCTCTCTCATAAAAAATTCACTTTGATCTTCGACTCTCAGTCTGGTTAGCGGCTTGCTAAAAACTGAGTCATATTGGGACTTGAGTAGCTCACTCATTTCCTTGCTGTCATCTGTGTAGGACCCATCTTGTTTAAGTAGGGGCCCAATACTGGACGTTGTTCTCGATTTTGATTTGGCATAGGAGAAGAAATACTTTGGGTTTCATTCGATTTCATT